>NC_060888.1:16956768-17239268 GCF_014805685.1 Silurus meridionalis | reverse complement strand
TAATGCATATTAAGATGTTTGCTTCGGTCACGTTTTACCTCCATCCGCTACCTTCTTAAAGTGGCTGCTCCGGCCGGTAACACAATACATTACCGCTAAATTGAAACCCCCAAGCTAGCAAAATTAACAAAAAAACAACACTGGATTCACGTTTATTATAAAATTTTGAAAATACCAGTTTCTATGCCGGGCGTTTCATTTTATTTTGTTGTATTTTTCCACCACACCTTAAAGGCTGATCCGTGAAAATATTGTCTGACATTAAACCAGTCCATGGTGCAAAAAAGGTTGGGGACCACTTCATTATTGTACACCTGCTAGATGGCCCCGGTGTCACCAACTTAAAATCTGATTGGTTAAAGCAGCTTCATTCTCATTTATTAAAAGATACAGACACTCAGACTATTGATTCTGAAGGACTGAAGGCAGTTTTTAAACCCTGGCAACACATGAAGGCTATTATATAATTGGGAAGAAACATAAACAAACATAAACATACACTACTGGAAGTAGCGGGAGAAAATCTATGAAATAAAGACAATAGACTAATTGGAATAATTTAATACATATTCATGGACAAATTATAAATATTATATATATATATATATATATATATATATATATATATATATATATATATATATATATATATATATATATAAACATACACTTAAGTCCACTTTAGCTCAGCAGAAAAAAGCCTTGTTGGCCCTGACAGCCTGCCACTGTAGATTAATGTGCCAACAGTGGTAATGTCAGGGATCCACCTGCCACGCCCCCTCTGAGGCTCTCACACTGCCTCTCACTGCACTATTCAGCAGCACCTGTTCGTCATTACCGTTCCTCTTTAAAAGGTCCCGGTTCCACCTCACTCACGGTCGGACCTTCTGTCAGGGCTGTGATCACGGAATAACTCACAAATAACTCACAAATATTTTTTGAACTATTGGTACAGTGAGTAGTAGGATGTAAGAATATGTAAATTTACAGAAATTAGTTTTGACAGGAGAAATGTCTGACAGTGTGTCTTTATTTAATATGGAGCTTCAAGAAGAACGTAATGCAGCCTGGTAATCTAAGTTTAGTGCTTTTCCTATTACTTTAAATTGTGTTTCTTCTTTTTAACTAACCCTTAGTTAACTAATGTTCTCAATATTTGGTATGTCATGTAAAGTTCAGGAAAGACCCATTTTGCATTTTGATTTGTATTTATGCTTGTATGTTGAGTTTGTTTGTAGCATGTGTTTCATGATATTACTAAGCTAGTTTAATGTAATATGTTGCTTTACCTCAATACAGAGACGTCACTGAAGGTGTCCAATTTAAGTATTTAGTGATGCCAAGTCATCTCTAGTAACCTCTTTGTCCTGGTCAGAGCAGTCAATGGTGATCAAGAACCTATCCCAAGAACACTGAATGGGACATCTCTTACAGGTACACCATGTATACACACACACACACACACACACACACACACACACACACACACACACACTTGCATATTCATTCCCATCATGTTCAGGGGAGAAACCGGAGTGCCTGGAGCAAATCCACACACAGAGAAAGTAAACAAAGCACAGTACTGACCTGACAACCCTGGAGCTGTGGGGCCCTGAAAGGCTATCTGTGTGCCACTTTGCCTCTTTATTTAACCTTAATTGTCCAGACAGTCAATATAAATAAATAGTTTATGTATAAAGTTGCAACAAATAACGAGAGAAACGACCAAAAGGCAATTAGCAAGAAATATTGAAATGCTTGGTAAATTCTGCCAAGGAACAGATCTGATGTATTTCCCAAACCAGGATACAAATTTAAAGAGTACTTAAAAAAGCAAGGGAAGAGTCACACAAAGGATACATAATCAAGCAAATACCAAACAACAGCACAAAACTTAACATTCAGCAAAGCTTCAAATGATACTGAGTAACCATATGCCTAAATATTCAGAGAACAAGAAGTGAGCATAACCAAATAGACAGTGAATCTAATATTTAGGCGAGGCAGGTGTATAACATTTATTTTTGATAAGACAATTCGATGTTAAGTAACAATTAATGTGTAAGCTTGGCAAAGTTCAGTCCATATATCTAAACCTCCTCTAAGAGACAATTAAACATTTTTTTTTTTTTAATTAACATTATTATTTTATAGCAAGATGCCAGGATCAATCTCAGAACAAAGTTTCCACTTCATTAGCTCATAACTGTCAAGGGGATTTTCAGGCTGGTATGAAATCTCAATGCTTCCTGTTTTTTTTTCTTCAATACAAGTTCAATATAAAATGCTGAATTACCATCAATAAACTGTTTGAATGAGATGTTGAAAATGAAATCTTAATGTGTTAGGAAACATGCAAAAGACAGAGGCATGGGTAAGGGACTTGAGCATTATCTCTCTGTCCCTGTGTCTGCTGAAGCAATCTGAAAGGTAATCAACTGTAATTGCATGAATAGTGTTAATACAGGATACACCAGATGCAGTGATTACTGGCTATGTGCCCAGATGTAAAAAATGTACAGAGGTCTAAGGATGGAGAGGGACTGAGGCTGAAAGAGCAAAAAAAAAAAATTAATGGAGCAGTCAGGCCTGGAGGCTAAGTACCCCAATCGCACACTATCACAGAAATGCTAACGAATGTCATTCCCAGCTCTGACACCAAACTAACAGAGTGCCCTGGTGAAAATTACCAGAGGGGATCCTCATGCTACTGCCTGTTAGGTTCTGTGAAAGGGGATACAGCAGTATGTAAAGCAAATTTGCTTGCTTGGTATGCATCAAAACCTCTACAGCTCTGAAATTTCTTCTGTGATGTGGGAATCACTGAGGCTGAACAAACTTCAGAAGGAACCATTTGAATAGGAAAAGCCTGTAATAGTATACATTGAAAGTGAAAAAAAGTAAGATATGGTCTCATGACAGTATAACTGATTTTTATCTGTCACATATGTAACACATTTAACATAGACTTGTGATGCTTTTTAGAGTTACATTTGACATGAGTTACATTAAGTTCTTCATTCTGACATGTTCTGCAAAACTTAGGTCACTGCTCTCAAAACAATTAACACAGCAATTGGAACACTTTGTATTATTCTAAATAGATTGTAGGTATTTGCCAAATTCATACAAATCACATGCAGAAATCTCTGACAACAATGTGTACAAAATCAATGTCTTCACAAAAAAAGCAACCAGTTTAACAAAGTTCACAAATATTTATGTACCATTTTAAACACAAGATAACAAAACTATTTATTTATTAAATTACTAACTTGCACATTAGTAGTTAGTAATATACACAAAAGAGGAAATGCTAAATTTTTAAAACACTATAAAAGAAGACAAGGAAAAAAGTAAAAGAGTTTGTAGTTGTTTATCCTATTCCACCATCCAGCACTGGTGCAACATTTTCTAAACATTATCCATACTATAGACTCAAGTACTGGGGCACCTGAATTTTGCAGCCATTTGTGGTTTGTCCCTAAAATGTTGCAGTCGTACAATTGTAAAGAATGTCTTTGGATGTGGTAGTATTACATTTTCACTTTACTTGAACTAGAAGAACCAAACCTGCTCCAGCATGACAATACCCCTGTGCACAAGGCGAGTTTCAAAAAAATATGAATTACATGGATTGGAGTGGCTCTTGAGTGGCCAGCTATATAGAGCTTGGTCCTCAACCCTGTTGAACACCTTTGAGTAGAAGGCTGACGGCACCCCAGGCCTCTTCACCCTACATCAAACTCTTCTGGATGACACATTCTTCCCAACCACACTCTAAAATCTAGTTGAACATCATCCCAGAAATGTGGAGGTTATTATAACAGCAACTGGGGACTAAATGTGGAATGGGATGTTTATGTACATACAAATCTGATGGCCAGGTGTACACAAATTTACTTTATTTATTTATTGTAATATAATGAATATATGTATAATGTAATTGCAGGTAAAACGGTTCTTCACTAAATACAGTGCAAAATAATCCAAATTCTGGTCGAGGAAACAAAACAGAATCTGGTTATCTACAAACAAACAAAACTGGGTAAGACTTTAATCATGAACTTGGAACAAAAACAGGTCAGACACCATATGCTGGTCAGAATAAAAAAGGTATGGTTCATGCAGAGACTAAAGCAACATTTTACTTTATATGTATGTGAATGTAAAAGATTCCTGAGCTGTATTTTCAATCAGTAACTGAGAGTACCGAAGCCGAAAAGCCGTGCTGTTTGCTTGGCAATGTTGTGGTTGCTGATTGGCTGTGACCTGTCACAGCTAAACATGTTAGAAAACAAACAAAAGAAACACTTGTAGTTTTGAACTTATTGTTTATTTTTTAATAAATGTTACTAGAATAAAATTCAGTGCTTTACCATGCAGTAAAATTACACTTTTTGGCAAAGATAAGAATGTCTTCAGATGGCTTTTCAAATATTAAATGAAGCTAAAATGTACTACCTAATAGTATCTTGGATTGCTATTATGAAAGCACTAAGGTTAAGCCTTAAAGCATGGGCTCTTATTATATCTATTGCTCAGACCCAGGCACACACTCACTGAATCACAAACAAGGAACACCATTTATGATTGCTGTATTTTAAGTCAAGTGTCCATAATCCACAATCATGCAGTGCCTCTTCCAAATAGCAAGCAGGAAATCTGTGCCCTGCATTGGCAAGCTCTTTTATTCAAATGACACAAAACGTCCCTGCAGGTAATTTGCACTTTGATTGGACAATGTTTCTTTAGTGTATTTTCTTCTATTTTTCTCCTCCAAAAGCATTTTGAAAAATCAGTGACTAAAAAAGTAATCCACCTCATTCATGTTTAATACATATACTACTGAATGCCAAGTGCACCTTCTCAATTGCTCTTAACATGGTATAGATGTGAAAGCAAATCCATCTTAAATATATCATACCTGGTTTACAAAAGATCTAAAGGATGATTATTCGTCCATTATTTAAGCAACCTTGCCTAATAGATTTGTAGGATAGGCTGGATGAATAAACAGTTTGAGCCTAAAGGAAATCAGTCCCAGCCTTTTTTTACCTACTATATGTATTTTTATTAATACAAATAATCAACATTAGGGTTTTTTTTACAACTTAAAATAATAAAACCAGTGGCGGGCCATGGGTTCACAACTACTTCTTCTGTGGTATCCTACCTGAATCAGTCCACCTCTTAATACCATCATTTTGACACCACAGTTATAGAAACCGTAAATATTTTACAGAAACGCAATATAACAGAGCGCAAGACAGGTATCTAGTACGCTGTGAGTGAATGCCATTACTACTGCAAGAAACCCAGTTAACACAATTCACCAAGTCTCCTTTCACTGCAGTCACAGCTGAACCGCTCGCATACATCTCTAGCAGAAGCATCTAGAGGTGGGAATTAATACTACTTAAATTACTGTATTTAAGTAGGTCTTTTTTGTATAAATACTTTACTTCATTGTGTATTTCTTGGACAACTTTTTACTTTTACTCATTAAATGTTTTACAAAAATATCTGTACTTTCTTCTTCTTACATTTTCAAACCAGACTCATTTCTTTAGTTTTAATCTATTTGGTGACATAATCAATATTTTTCTTCTCATTGCGTGCTGTTTTTAGCTCATCAACCTATGGGCCGAGAGAAAAGCTATGAAATGAAGATAATTATTTTATTAGAATTATATTATTTAATACATGCTTAATGACAAAATTTAATTGCAAAAGTAAGTCAATGATTCTTATAGTGTTTAGGCAAGAAGAAAAGGTCTGTCTGGCCCCGATGGCCCACCAATGAGTTTAACCCTTAGACAATCGAAACCAAGGGGAAAACAATTGTCTTCTTTTGTATTTGTAATTTAACGATGTACACTGTACTTTCTCAAACACTGTTTTAACATACTTTTTGCATACTTGCATGATGCATGATTGCATTTAAATGTATAATATTTGGCAGATGCCCTTATCCAGAGCGAATAACAATTATCTCATATATATACAAGTGAACATTTAAGGATTAAAGACTTTGCCCAAGGGCTCAGCAGTGGCAGCTTGGCAATGCTAGTGTTTGAACTCACGATTTTCCAAGCCAAAGAGTGTTTGCACTAATGAATGGTGCTTCCAACTCAGATTCAGAGAGCCACTCGTTTTTATGAATAAGAGAACAGTGTGAAAGTAAATAAACCACCAAACTTTTATTGTTGGACACACATTTACATAAATTCTCACTTTCAGTATTTAGTGTTAAGATTCTCATGCTGTCTGTGAAAATGCTTGATTGTGGATACAGCAGAAAGCTCCACAATGACAGCTAAAATGTAGGTAGCTTTAAAAGCTTTCACAGCACTTAAGATGCTATGTAGGAACAGGAAGGCCACTCTGTTCCCTTGCATCTCTTTTCATCTGCCGCCACTGCTCATTCTTTTTCATGATGGATCTTCATTGTATTTCAAATGAAATACCGAGGTCCACCTACTGCTCCTCACTACTTTCTGCTCAGACAGTGAAGTAACAACACTCATTCATATACAGACTAGAGCAAAGGCAGAAAACACAAAACCCGAAAACACACACTCATACTCAAGTACACACAATGCACACCTACTCGCTCTATAGTCAAAGTCAGTCTTTTTATTCTGTCTGTCTATAGTCTATAGTTATTTCCTTGCGTTTGAAGAATTATTCATCTGCCTAGGTGAGAGAAAGAGATACAAAGACAATTTAATCTTTCATCATACAGCCAAAACACAGCGACGGGAGAAAAATATACATTCAGATCTTGTTTTTCAAGTGCATTCTTTTTCATTTATTAAAAATATGTAGTTAGTCCAAGTACATGCATACAGTTGACGGAGCCTACAAGAAGTAACAAGTCAAACATATATAATCAGTTGCTTACTCATCGCATATGACATCCTTCAAGTCATTCTAATAGTTAATTATTTCTGTTGTAACCACTTTATCCTGATAAGGAATGCAATGTATTCAGTTATAGTGAAACCTATACTAAGAACACAGGGCATGAGGTAGGAATACACCTTCAATCAGATGTCAGTCCATCCTAGAGCCCTAAAGCTGTGAGGTGTCATCATGCTACCCAATCAACCAGTTTAATACCCACTGTCAATGGTGCTTTTAGAAACCAGTACACATTTAAAATCCAATATGTCTAGTAAACTCTAGCTAGTGAAGCCAAAAATAATACTCAACATGTTGTGAATATATCATTAAACAAATAACTTTATTTCTGCTTGGGCACAGTGATCATTTCAGTCATTACTGCTGCAAGCTGAGATGGCTATTGATTCAAACTCATAAAAAGCTCTACTTGATTGAAATCCTCGTTTGTTTTGTTCTGTGAAGACCTTTATGGTGCTTGATGGAACTTTTCCCATACCAAATTAAGCCCCCAATTTGCTGTTAATATAACTTTCACTCCTCTGGGAAGATGTTCCACTAGATTTTGAAGTGTGGTTAGGGAAATTTGTTTTCATTCAGCCACAACGGTGTTCAGAAGATCAGGGACTGATGAAAGGATGAGGAGGCCTGGGTTGCAGTCAGCCTTCCAATTCAACCCAAAGATGTTCAGTAGGGATTAGGTCTAAACTTGAAAGCAGGAAAGTCAAGCTCTTACACACCAACTTATGTAAACCCTATCTTTTGGAGCTTGTTCTGAAGGAGGTTTGGGTCTTCTAGTTCAAGTGAAGGCAACATTTAATGCTACTGCATCTAATTAGTTCTTAAACAATTGTTGCCTTAAACTTTGTGGTAACAGTTTTGAAAAAAAGGCACTGGAAAAAAAGGTGTCCCAATAGTTTTTCCACATAGTGTATTTTAGAAAATGTAATTATAGGTTTATTAGTGCATCCGTCACTGTCGACTAGTCTTTATTTTCATTTCATTATTTTTAATCATATCAAATGTTCTTGTAGTTTGGTCTTTTGCCAATTTTCATTATTCATCTTTTCCCAATCTGCTTGGAAGTGATGCAGGAATGTTACCTCGAAGGAAATGTAAAAACTAACCATTTCTTCAAATCTTTATTGAATTCTCATGTTTCAACTCGTGTTCCATCTTTTTTATTTCTTGCCGACAAAAGTTATTTCTAATAGATAGACCAATCTTCCATTTAAGCAGAAATACTCCACTGCTCTGCCCCTGCTGTTTAATATTACCCATTATAATTAGCTTGGGAGGACAACAGTAGCATTCACTATGTTAACAAGATTTAATAGATGATTAATATTTAATAATTAATGCTATGCTCAGGGTTAATCCCAGCTATTAGAGTTGCACAAGCCAGTGCACTGTTAGTGCCCGGATAAATGGGGAGGGTTGCGTTAGGAAGGGCATCCTGCGTAAAATGTGCCAAATCAAATATGCATATCACAAATCAGAAATTCATACCGGATTGGTTGAGGCCCAGGATACCATCGACTGCCACAGGTATTGTTAGCCAACAGGGTACTGGTGGAAATTTGGCTACTGTTCACTGAAGGAGGAAAAGGAGAGAAGGAAGACGTCTACAGAGACAGCAGGAAAAGAAGAAGTGCAGGAGAGAAGAGGTTCGGGTTGGTACTTTAAATGTTGGTACTATGACTGGTAAAGGGAGAGAGATAGCTGATATGATGGAGAGGAGAAAGGTAGATATGTTGTGTGTTCAGGAGACCAAGTGGAAAGGGAGTAAGGCCAGGAACATTGGAGGGGGGTTTAAACTGTTCTTCTATGGTGTGGATGGAAAGAGAAATGGTGTAGGGGTGATTCTGAAGGAAGAGTACAGTAAGAGTGAAGTGGAGATGAAGAGAGTTTCTGATAGGGTGATGAATGTGAAGCTGGAAGTTGAAGGGGTGATGAGAATTGTCATCAGTGCCTATGCTCCACAAGTGGGTTGTGAGATGGAGGAGAAGAAAAAATTCTGGATTGAGTTGGATGAAGTGTACCTAGGAATTCAATTCAATTCAATTCAATTAACTTTTATTTGTATAGCACTTTTAACAATAAACATTGTCTCAAAGCAGCTTTACACCGATAATGTGGTGATAAAAATTAATAAGATGTTCTTTATAAGTGTAAATTTGTCCCTGATGAGCAAGCTGTGGCAAGGAAAAACTTCTCGAGATGGCATAAGGAAGAAACCTTAAGAGGAAACAGATTAAAGAGGGAGCCCCTCCTCATCTGGGTTGCACCGAATGTCCATTTATTACAGATAAACAATGTTGCGGGGTAGAGTGATGGTGATCAGAAGCAAACAGTCATCCTGAGTCAGTGTAGCATACTGTTGACAATAACTACAGTCCAAATCATCCTCAAAGCTCTCGTTCTTACTCCAGAATTTCATGGAGTGAAAGATTGGTGATTGGGGCAGACTTTAATGGGCATGTATGTGAAAGGAACAGAGGTGAGGAGATAATGGGTAGGTATGGCTTTAAGGAGAGGAATGTCGAAGGGCAGATGGTGGTAGATTTTGCTAAAAGGATGGAAATGGCAGTGGTGAACACTTATTTTAAGAAGAAGGAGGAAGGTGCACACAGGTGGACTTTATTCTAAGAGGAGATGCAACCTTAAGGAAGGAAAAACAGGTTTGTACAGATTGGCCAGACAGAGGGACCAAGCAGGGAATGATGTGCTGCAAGTTAGAGCAATAAAGGATGGAGATGGAAATGTGTTGACTAGTGAGGAGAGTGTGTTGAGAAGATGAAGGGAGTATTTTGAGCAGCTGATGAATGAGGAAAATGAGAGTGAGAGAAGGTTAGATGGTGTGGAGATGGTGAAGCAGGAAGTGGATAGGATTAGTAAGGAGGAAGTGAGAGCAGGAATTAAGAGGATGAAGAGTGGAAAGTCGGTTAGACCAGATGGCATACCGGTAAAACCGAGTTTTTAACCAGGTTCTTAAACAAGATTTTGGTAGGTGAGAGGATGCCTGAGGAATGGAGAAGGAGTATGCTGGTACCGATCCTTAAGATTAAGGGAGATGTGAAGACCTGCAGTAACTACAGGAGAATTAAGATGATCAGTCACACCATGAAGTTATGGGAAAAAGTAATGGAAGCCAGGCTGAGAGAAGAGGTGACCATCTGTGAGCAACAGTATGGTTTCATGCGAAGGAAGAGCACCACAGACGTATTATTTGCTTTTGAGAATGTTGATGGAGAAGTATAGAGAAGGTCAGAAGGAGTTGCATTGTGTGTTTATGGATTAAGAGAAAGCATATGACAGGGTGGAGAGAGGAGTTGTGGTACTGTATGAGGAAGTCAGGTGTGTCAGAGAAGTATGTGAGGGTGGTGTAGGACATGTATGAGGACAGTGTGACAGCAGTAAAGTGTGCAGTAGGAACGACAGACTGTTTCAAGCTGGAGGTTGGACTGCATCAAGGATCAGCTCTGAGCCCGTTTCTATTTGCAGTGGTGATGGACAGGTTGAAGGACGAGGTCAGACAGGAGTCTCCTTGGACTATGATGTTTGCGGATGATATTGTAATATGTGGTGAGAGTAGGGAGCAGGTTGAGAAGAGCCTGGAGAGGTGGAGGTATGTGCTGGAGAGAAGGGGAATGAAATCAGTAGGAGTAAGACAAAGTACATGTGTGTGAATGAAAGGGAGGGCAGTGCAGTGGTGCGGTTGCAGGGAGAAGAGGTGGAGAAGGTGGAGGAGTTCAGGTACCTGGGGTCAACAGTGCAAAGTAATGGAGAGTGTGTTAGAAAAGTGTAGAAAAGAGTGCAGGCAGGGTGGAGTGGGTGGAGAAGAGTGACAGGAGTGATTTGTAGAAGGGTATCTGCAAGAGTGAAAGGGAAAGTTTATAGGACTGTGGTAAAACCTGGTATGTTGTATGATTTAGAGACAGTAGCGTTGACTAAAAGACAGTAGGTGGAGCTTGGGATAGCAGAGCTGAAGATGTTGAAGTTTTCCTTGGGAGTGACGAGGATGGACAGGATTAGAAATGAGTTTATTAGAGGGACAGCGCATGTGGGAAGTTTTGGAGACAAGGTGAGGGAGGTGAGATTGAGTTGGTTTGGACATGTGCAGAGGAGGGACATGGGGTATATCGGTAGAAGAATGCTGCGGGTGGAGCAGGAAGGAGGAAAAGAGGACGGCCAAGGAGGAGGTTTATTGATGTGGTAAGGGAAGACATGCAGGTAGTTGGTTTGAAAGAGGCAGATGTAGTGGACAGGGGGTATAGAGATGGATGATCTGCTGTAGCGACCTAACCCAGCCATTAGGGAGGCACAAGCCAGTGCATTCTTAGTGCCGGTCCCAAGCCCGGGTAAATGGGGAGGGTTGCGTTAGGAAGGGCATCCAGCGTAAAACATGTGCCAAATCAAAGATGCGGATCACAAATGAGAATTCCATACCGGATCGGTCGAGGCCCGGGTTAACAACGACCGCCACAGGTATCGTTAGCCGACAGGGTACCGGTGGAAATTGGGCTACTGTTGGCCGAAGGAGGAGAAGGAGAGGAGGAAGACGTCTACAGAGACGGCAGGGAAAGGAGCAGTGTAGGAGAGTGGAGGTTAGGGTTGGTACTTTAAATGTTGGTACTATGACGGGTAAAGGGAGAGATAGCTGATATGATGGAGAGGAGAAAGGTAGATATGCTGTGTGTTCAGGAGACCAAGTGGAAAGGGAGTAAGGCCAGGAACATTGGAGGTGGATTTAAACTGTTTTATCATGGTGTGGATGGAAAGAGAAATGGTGTAGGGGTGATTCTGAAGGAAGAGTACAGTAAGAGTGTAGTGGAGGTGAAGAGAGTTTCTGATAGGGTGATGATCGTGAAGGTGGAAGTTGAAGGATGATGATAAATGTCATCAGTGCCTATGCTCCACAAGTTGGCTGTGAGATGGAGGAGAAGGAAAGATTCTGGAGTGAATTAGATGAAGTGGTAGATGGTGTACCTAGGAAAGAACGGTTGGTGATTGGGGCAGATTTTAATGGGCATGTAGGTGAAGGGAACAGAGGTGATGAGGAGGTGATGGGTAGGTATGGTTTTAAGGAGAGGAATGTGGAAGGGCAGATGGTGGTAGATTTTGCTAAAAGGATGGAAATGGCAGTGGTGAACACTTATTTTAAGAAGAAGGAGGATCATAGGGTGGCGTATAAAAGTGGAGGAAGGTGCACACAGGTGGACTATGTGCTATGCAGGAGATGCAACCTGAAGGAGATTGGAGACTGTAAGGTGTTGGCAGGGGACAGTGTAGCTAGACAGCATCGGATGGTGGTCTGTAGGATGGTTTTGGAGGCGAAGAAGAAGAGGAGGAGAGTGAGGACTGAAAGAAGAATAAGATGGTGGAAACTGAAGGAGGAAGAGTGTAGTGTGAGGTTCAGGGAAGAGGTCAGAGAGAGGCTCAGTGGTGTTAAGGAGGTGTTGGATGATTGGGCAACTACTGCAGGAGTGATGAGGAGGCAGCTAGAAAAGTACTTGGTGTGACATCTGGAAATAGAAAGGAAGACAAGGAGACGTGGTGGTGGAATGAGGAAGTGCAGGAGAGCATAAGGAGAAAGAGGTTGGCAAAACAGAAGTGGGATAGACAGAGTGATGAGAAAAGTAGGCAGGAGTACAAGGAGATGCGGCAGCAGGTTAAGAGGATGTGGCGAAAGCCAAGGAAAAGGCATATGAGGAGCTGTATGAGAGGTTGGACACTAAGGAAGGAGAAAAGGATTTATACAGATTGGCCAGGCAGAGGGACCGAGCTGGAAAGGATGTACTGCAAGTTAGAGCAGTAAAGGATGGAGAGGAAATGTGTTGACTAGTGAGGAGAGTGTGTTGAGAAGGTGGAGGAGTATTTTGAGCAGCTGATGAATGAGGAAAATCAGAGAGAGAAGGTTGGATGATGTGGAGTTGGTGAAGCAGGATGTAGATAGGATTAGTAAGGAGGAAGTGAGAGCAGCGATTAAGAGGATGAAGAGTGGAAAGTCGGTTGGACCAGATGACATACCGGTAGAAGCGTGGAGATGTTTAGGAGAGATGGCAGTGGGTTTTGACCAGATTGTTTAACAGGATTTTGGAAGGTGAGAAGATGCCTGAGGAATGGAGAAGAGTGTGCTGGTACCGATCTTTAAGCATAAAGGAGATGTGCAGACCTGCAGTAACTACAGGGGAATTAAGTTGATCAGTCACACCATGAAGTTATGGGAAAGAGTAGTGGAAGCCAGGTTGAGAGAAGAGGTGACCATCTGTGAGCAACAGTATGGTTTCATGCCGAGGAAGAGCACCACAGATGCCTTATTTGCTTTGAGAATGTTGATGGAGAAGTATAGAGAAGGACAGAAGGAATTGCATTGTGTATTTGTGGATTTAGAGAAAGCCTACGACAGAGTGCCAAGAGAGGAGTTGTGGTATTGTATGAGGAAGTCAGGTGTGTCAGAGAAGTATGTGAGGGTGGTGCAGGACATGTATGAGGACAGTGTGACAGCAGTGAAGTGTGCAGTAGGTACGACAGACTGGTTTAGGGTGAAGGTTGGACTGCATCAAGGATCGGCCCTGAGCCCTTTCCTGTTTGCAGTGGTGATGGACAGGTTGACGGACGAGGTCAGACAGGAGTCTCCTGGACTATGATGTTTATGGATGATATTGTGATTTGTTGTGAGAGTAGGGAGCAGGTTGAGAAGAGCCTGGAGAGGTGGAGATATGCGCTGGAGAGAAGGGGAATGAAACTCAGTAGGAGTAAGACAGAATACATGTGTGTGAATGAGAGGGAGGGCAGTGGAGTGGTGCGGTTGCAGGAGAAGAGCTTCAGAAGGTGGAGGAATTCAGGTACCTGGGGTCAACAGTGCAAAGTAATGGAGAGTGTGTTAGAGAAGTGAAGAAAAGAGTGCAGGCAGGGTGGAGTGGGTGGAGAAGAGTGACAGGAGTGATTTGTGATAGTAGGGTATCTGCAAAATGAAAGGGAAAGTTTATAGGACTGTGGTGAGACCTGCGATGTTGTATGGATTAGAGACAGTGGCATTGAGTAAAAGACAGGAGGTGGAGCTGGAGGTAGCAGAGCTGAAGATGTTGAGGTTTTCGTTGGGAGTGACGAGGATGGATAAGATTAGAAATGAGTTTATTAGAGGGACAGCGCATGTAGGATGTTTTGGTGACAAGGTGAGGGAGGCGAGATTGAGATGGTTTGGACATGTGCAGAGGAGGGACATAAATTATATTGGTAGAAGAATGCTGAGGATGGAGCCACCAGGTAGGAGGAAAAGAGGGAGGCCAAGAAGGAGGTTCATGGATGTGGTGAGGGAAGACATGCAGGTAGTTGGTGTAAAAGAGGCAGATGTAGAGGACAGGGTGGTATGGAGACGGATGATCGGCTGTGGCGACCCCTAATGGGAGCAGCCGAAAGAAGAAGAAGAAGAAGAAGATCTGCTGTAGCGACCTCTAATGGGAGAAGCCGAAGAAGAAGAAGAAGAAGAAGAAGAAGAAGAAGAGGAAGAAGAAGAAGCTATGCTCAGGGTTAATGTAGCTAACTAGCATTATTTGTGGTTGGGATTGAATTAGAGGTTTTAGGATTGTCTCTGTTTTGACTTATGTTCAGTGCTGTTTGTACTTGTAGTCAAATTGCCCTGTATTCATTAGTCACTTGATCAAATTACTGCACTTTTTAATTAATAGTTGTGAGCAGAATTTGTTTAGTTTTTTTCTGCATAAGAGCTTTCATTGAGCTCTTTCTTACTGCTCTCTCCCACGTGCATGGGCTTACAGATGTTCATGATTATCCAATGTTACTTTAATTTACAGCAGAGAGAGTAATGCTATACCCACTCACTGCTTCCAAATCAGCTGATTTTGCTTTCCTTATAATCCCATTCATGAATTGCTTTGGCATGACCAGGATTTGATTGTAATTTCAAAAGTTAAAAGGCCCATCTTGAAAACCCACGCACATGACACCTGTTGAGCTTATGAGCTTGAAACAGAAAAAAAAGAAAAATAATAGTAAAATACACAATTGGCAGTCCTGTGTGTTCCTGACATAGCATCCATGCAGTGTGTGTAAGGCTTGTGTATTGTCTAGTTCGTTGAGAAAGGCTCAGTTCATTAGTGTCAGTTTCAGCAGCAATCATATCCCAGAATTGTTCAGAATACGACATGGAATTACATTTCTTCAACAGTAATAATACACCCACAGCAAGTGCTTGATCTGTCATTGCTTAACATTGGTTTACTGCTGAAGTCTCTTTCTCTCTATCAAACACACACACACACACACACACACACACACACACACACACACACACACACACACTACTGCCTCTAGATTAAGTAAAAAATTGTGGAGCAGGTGTGAGACAGGTGTCTGTTTGGACAGCATGACAGTAAACAACTCTCATTCCTGTATCTACGTTAATAAACTTTCAAAAAGCAGAGGAGATTTTCTTGGTTTGTAAGTGTATGTGTGTGCAATAACATGAAAGGGTTGAAGACCTTTTCTCTTGGCCTTTCTCTGTATATGTGTGTTTGAGTGTGAGTGAACGAATCCACCCACAGCTGTAAATAAGCAGCCTAAATGCAGCCATTTCCTAAAATGTGGGCAACATTGCAAACACTTAGAAGAATGGAGAATTTATTTACAGAGCCAGTGAATTACTAAAACAGGGCTTGTTAATGCTTAACAAACTTTTTTTTTATTAATAGTAACAGATCCATTTGCAGGATGAATCAACTGGAAAAAAAAGACATCTAAGCAAGCATAAATATCTTATATAATATGCAGTAGTGTATTTTTCATTTTAAATTAAAATTTTTAGACAATTTGCAAGTTTGAAGCTTGAAACTTATTCTATTGGAATTGTATTTATTTTATTTATTTTTATTTTGGCATGTATTTCTGCCAATAAAAATACACTGTATGGGCAAAATTTTGTGGACCCCATTAGATTCATATGTGCTTTTTGAATATCCCATTCCATGTTTGGTCCTTGTTTGCTGTTAGAATAACAACCACTATTATGAAAAGATGTTCTAATAAAGCTTGGATTGCAGTTGTGGAGATTTGTGCTCATTCAGCCACAAATGTATTAGTAAAGTAAGGTACTGATGTAGGGTGAGGAGGCCTGGGGTACAATCAGCATTCCAATTAATTCCAAATGTGTTTATTAGGGATGAGGTCAGAGCTCTATAACAGGCAATATCAAGACCTTCCAATCCAACTGATGTAAATCAAATCTTAAATGGTGCCTGCTTTGTGCACAGGGGCATTGTGATGCTGGAAGAAGTTTGGGTCTTCTAATAAAAGTAATGGAAATATTTTATTTTTCCACATTTGGAGATATCAATTGTGTTCCTCCAAATTTGTGGTAACAGTTTGTGAAAAACCACACATGGGTGGAAAGTCAGGTGTTCCTAGTGCCAGGTGATTCCCACATAGTGTATTCTGAAGAGTTTTTTAGTTGCTAAGATCTAACATTTATAATTTTAATGATTAAATGTATACTAATATAATTTACCATTGCATTTCTTTTCAAACTAAGCACAGATTTAATCATAATATAACTGTCCTGGAACAGGTGAATACAGGGATTGACAGGGTTGGCAGTAAACAGCTAAAGTGTGATATTTGAGCATTTATCTAAGATTTATCAATCAGACTGACAGCTGATTAATATCTTGCATTACAATTTAAATAGGTAACCTAAAGTAATTTTCTATTATCTAAGTTAATCATTGTCCTTGCAATGTTTCTATGTGCACAGCCTTATACCACTAAATTGAAATTGAAAGGTAGATAGATGTATAATGCAATATATAAACGAATAAAGGTCACGAAAGATAAAATGTAAATAAAATGTACATACAATTTTACAAAAGTAGCATACTTCACCAACGTTAAGTGATTTTCACCACCACTGGCAAATAAGAAATTGTGATTTTGTGAATCCTGGATAACAACCAGAATACTTTGTCAGTCAGAAATGGTGCCAACCTGGTAAGAACTCTAGGTAGTTTTTTTTAAGGAAAAGATAATTGTATGATGTTAATGCAAATAACGTGCAAAAATAAGTCACTACTGTGACTTAGTTGAAAGGTCTTGCCTTGCATGCACACATGAAGGTTGGCATTCTATAGGCATACTAGGTACTTGCTTAAAAACGGAACAATGTGTCCACTTTGCTATTGGAAGTAGTCAGGCTGACAGATTCACAATGACCCAACACTGCTCTATAATAAACACATCGGAGGAGGAGATTGTGTCAGACACAGTTGGAGCTCCACCAACCTATTCATTCACACCATTCTACTGGAAGTTTGGACATTTGCAGAGAGAGACTTTTCTGAACTGCTGCTGTATGCGCCATTTTTTCAACTCTTTTTTAAACTCTCGTGTTGGAAACCTGTCTGGTTTGTAAAAATGTAAGTATAAATAAAGTATAAATCAGGTGTAACAAGCTTTTATAATCTGAGATGGCATTGAGAATAACCAATAAAGGAAAATGAATAAGCCTTTACAAGCCATTATCTTCTGCATATATATATATATATATATATATATATATATATATATATATATATATATATATATATATATGGAATTTTACAAATATATATATATATATATATATATATATATATATATATATATATATATATATATATATATATATATATATATAATTTTATTTTTTAACTGAGACAGAAACATAAAATGCAACTATTCAATTTAAAGTACATAATACATAAAGTACAAAAAATATACAACAAATGAGAAAAGTCTCGGGAGAAAGGTTTTGTATCCATCATAAAATGTATTACTAAGGTTGTGCAGTGTCCAAATAACACTTAAAAAATATGTTTTCCATAAACAGTGTTGACTGCAATAACAATAACTGTCCTTATATTTTGCTTATATTTGAGTTTTAGAAAAGTTTTAAGATTACATACAGTGGGGTCCAAATGTCTGAGACAACACTGTAAATCTGTGATTTTTTTAATTTGTGAATAAACAAAATGGTTTTTAAATGTATATATATTTTAATCAAATCATGTAAATGTTCAATATATTGAATATGTAATATTTTGCTTCTGCATTATTTTAGGTCCCTATTTAAATATAAGCAAATTTAAACTTGCCCATGTAATTGCTTTGTACAAAAAGTCAGATTTTCTTGTGCCTAATTTAAAGTGTGTTCAGATGTCACTCTGATAAACTTCAACCAAAATGTAGTATAAGGATTTGCACAAACTTGTGTAGTTCATGCCAGCTCGCATGCACAACAATATCAAATAGTAAAACAGGTCTTTTGGTTATGTATGTAACACTAGTTCCCTGAGGGAACGAGACGCTGCGTCGAAACACAATAATGTATGCAATTAATAAAACCACTGGCGGGGTGACGTCACGACCAGGAAGTATGCAACGCACATGGAGTGAGGCAAGGGCCAGCTTCTGTTAAGGAGAAAGCAGCACTGCAGGGACGCTGGCAGTGTGGCTTAGAGATGCAGCATCTCGTTCCCTCAGGGAACTAGTGTTACATACGTAACCTAGAGATGTTCTCTTACAGGAGCTCAAGCTGCATTGAAATGCTTTGGGAGCGAGTGTCGAATCACGCCAGACTGACCAGTCCCTGACAAGTACAGCTAGGTCGAAGGACAGAGGGGCCAGGAGTGGCACTGCGGTCCAGGTTATAGAACCAGACGAAGGTAGGCAGGGTGGACCAGCCTGCAGCGTTGCAAATGTCTTGGAGGGGTACTCCAGTGGACCAAGACTTTGAGGCAGCCACACTCCAGGTGGAGTGAGCTCTGACCCCAAAAGGAGCGGGGAGACCAGAGGACTCATATGATGATGCGAAGGCATCAATGATCCATCTGCTAAGGGTCTGCTTATTGGCAGGGAGTAAACTCCACAGAAAAGGCCTGTAGGTTCTACTCTCTTAAAAGAGCAGATGGCCAACAAAAATGCGGTCTTGATAGAAAGATGCCTCCAAGATGCCTTGGCCAGAGGCTCAAAGGGGGGCTCAGAGAGAGCCCCCAAAATGACGGCCAGGTCCCATCCAGGCACTTTAGGTCGCACTGGGGCCTCAGCCTAGGGCGCCACAAAGAAAACACATCACAAGAGGGTCTCTGCCCCTCAGGGGCCACAGCCATAGCTTCCACAACTTACACAACAAGACCTGGGAGAGGAGTCTCCCATGGAGGGTGCTAGAGGAGAGCAACTCTCTCCAGAACTCCCGGAAGCAGCGTGATGGGGGAGGCGTACAGCCGCAGCCTTGGCCATGCCTGAGGGGTAAGGGAGAACCAGAGGGGACAGTGCAACGTCTCTTGGGATGCAAACAGATCCACCTGGGCTTTGCCGAATTTCTCCCAAATGTGCTGGAGCCGCCATTCCCCGGGTCTCAACCCCTGCCTCAACAGGGTGTCTGCTGCTTCATTCCACCGACCCGGGATGTGAACTGCTTTCAAAGTGAAGAGTTTCCCCTGGACCCACAGAAGGATCTGGTGTGCCAGCCTGTACAGGGGGCATGGGTGCAGACCTCCTTGATGGTTGATGTAGGAAACCCCCGAGGTGTTGTCCGTATGTGATGATCTCTGAGGTCCAGGAGAAAATGCTTCAGCGATAGAAGGACAAAGTTATATTGATCTTGACGACAGCACGGGTCACAACCTCCATAAGCTTCTCGACCTCTGTGTCACAGAGCGTGACTCCTCGGAGGAGGAAGAGAGGCGGAGCTGCATGTGCTCATCGCCGTGGAAACTTGCCTCAATTTATGTGCGTTTTATTCTTCCTGGTCATGACGTCACCCCGCCGGTGACGGCCAGCATCCAATTTTTGACTGATTGCACACATTATTTCAGAGCATGAACTCCAAATTCATGTAAATATTTTAAAGGTTCTCATTGTTGTCAGTAATATAATTTGTTTTGAAAATTGTTGTATTCACTTATAAAAAATCTAAAAATAGAAGCGACTCTAGGGTTAGTTGGATCTTACAGTATATGGTGCAGATGCAGTAAATATAGATTAGGCTGAAAAAATAAATAACTGGACAGAACAATGAAGAACAAAAGAGACAGCTGGAACTCTACAAGTCCTATACTGCATCACCCATTAATCAATAGCACAAGCAACCTGCTGTATTTTTAGAATAATTCTCTCTCTCCCTCTCTATCTCTCTACCATTTGACTGCCTTCAAGTTGATTGTTTATAAACCTTCTCCAACCTTAGGCTGAACAAAATGGAGACAGATCCACAGTGTATAAAACTCATATATTTGCACTGCCCTAGCAAACCCAAGCCTGGTTATACAAGAGCGGTATATATTTTTTAATATTAAAGTCAGTGACATTGAGCTAAATGAGAACTCATGATGCAAAAAACCTAGAAATCTAATGGAAAAAACTATGCACATTGTTGAGAATGGTGATATTTTCAAAGTATGTTGTCCTGTACCACTTCAGGCCCACTTTATGTTTTGATAGCTTGTCAAAACCTAATGCAATAAAGGACCTCCTCCCACTCATGTGCCAACATTAAGAGCAGATATGCAATTTACACTTAGAACAAGCCGATTGCTGCAGAAAATGAAGAGATTTAATTTAGGTTTGAACCTGAAAGTAGATTGGACCTGAGATGAAAAATGCCAATGAAGCCTGAGAAGAGAGATAAGAGAAAATAAGAAACATTCATGTGCAGAAAGAAAACTAACAAGAGAAGGGAACACTCATAGAGTTTAGCTGACAGATTTGGACTGAAAATTACTCTATGGGTGTACTGTACGAGCATTCGTGTATAAACAGGTATCCTCTATGGACTGCGGCTAACAGGCCATATAACAATAGGCTAACTCTAAGCTCTCTGCCAGCATAACTAAAAGTTTTCCCTCCGGTGTCAAATCATACTGAGGACCAGAACTTCATTATAGATGCTGGAGTTCTCTACAGCCATAGATTTAGTGTCTGGGTTTTTATTAAATCAACTCAAGTTTATTTCTATAGCATGGACATTCACAATGGACATTGTCTCAAAGCAGCTTTACAGAATTTAAGCGTTAACAGAATTTAAGAGTTAAACAGAATTAAAAAATTAAACATAATTTAAGAGTTAAGGTAAGCAATGAGTATTTATCCCTGATGAGCAGCCATGGAAATTGTGGCAAGGAAAAACTCCCTTAGATGTTATGAGGAAGAAACCTTGAGAGGAACCAGACTCAAAATAGAACCCATCCTCATTTAGGTTGATTTCAACAGTGTGATTATAAATCTTAAAAACAATACAAAACAGTGGAGATAGAGAACTAACATGAGCACCTGAGTGTGTTATTCCTTTCTACAGTCTTATACAGTATACAGTCAAGGTTATGATAACCTTTCTACAAATAAAATTACATTTCACTATCAATGTCCTTGTAAATTATTTAATTTTAAGATTCAGTTATTAAATATACAGTTACAATGTATTTGTACAATGTACAGTGTATTTAAACATGTACAATGTAGAAGATGTACTTGTAGAATTCAAGAGTTATATTTATATTAAGTTTGTAATCTGGCATACCAGTGTAGATTTATTCATTGCTAGAGACTCAAAGCACTTTTGTACGTCGCTCTGGATATGGGCATCTGCAAAATGCCGCAAATGTAAATGTAAATGTACAAAACAACAAAAGTGAATTAGAGTCAACTTCTTATGCCCCATTTGTAAATTTGCTCTTAAGAATCGTTTAATTTATAGATCAACTTTATGTTCTAGCATCCCACTTACTGTAAGAGCAACTGTTTATACCATCCACCATATGATCCATGAACGATTTTTTTCTCCTGCCAAAGATATCTACCAAAAAAGTCTAGACTACACACTGCCGCTATCTGAATGTGTTTAGTGCTCAGAATATAAATAATAATTTGGATTTAAGAAGGTGCCTGATTCATTTATATTCATGAACGTGAAAAAAAAAGAGTAAAAACCTCCACCATGCACATGCACATATTTTTTCATCCTGCATTATCAGAGGTCTGGTAAACAGCTCTAGTATCAAAAGATGCCCTTTGAACCAAGCACCCTTATCTCCACTCTGTAACAGTATTTGTATTCGTATAGAACACATTAGCTGTTCGTGATATTTTGATCTCTCTCCTAGACCCTGAAACCGTGGAGGAAACAATATTATTGTTTGCACAACTGTACCATCCAATGAATACACAACTGAATAAATAATACAAAGAATTATGTAGGGAAAGGAAGTGTTAAAAAAAAGTAAAATATATATATATTGAAAATACTTGTAATACTAAATATTAAACACTTATCAATGAAACCCTAATGTTTCTTTTCTTTTTTTTCTTTTTATTAAACATATGCAAAGCAAAAAATATAGAATCAGACAAACTTACAGATTCACCAGCATTGTGACCGTCTGTCACATATTGTCAGATAGACATGCAGCTATTAATATGCAGTAACATGAAGTAAAACACATTTAGGTGCAAATTACTATTGTTTTAAAGATTTCAGGTAGGTACATCTCTAAAGAAACAATCAAGCATATTTTAATCTTTCTTTTTATAACATTACACACAGCGATCAGTGTCATTACAATTCTCTGCATCTACACAGTTTCAAAGTTGTTTTGACAATGCCTACGGTGCCAGAAACACATGACAGTCGGATGCAGACTGTGTTTGTGGGCGAAGGGCAAAGGTGAACAGTTTGCCCTGGTAAAAAAGCATTAGTTTAATACATCAGACAGTCCACTGAAGTCCACTCCAGCCCAAGGTCCATTCACAGCATTAGGGCAGAGGTCATTTCCTCCCTGCTGATCTTAGTCTTCATGCCCACACAATGAGACTGTTTGTGTTTCTGTGCCAAACTGATTATAATGCTTCCATCCAATTTTTGTGGGGGTGGATTTTTTTTTCTTTCCCTAGTTTCATTCTCTCTCTGCATTACAATGCACACATGGGCAGCCTCACTTGACACTGCAGAACAAATATCTTACATAATGTGTAATCTCTCTCGGCTAGGATGCATGGATTGCCTCTTCACCATATTTTCCCTCTCAACACCCTTTTCTTGTAATTTTTAAAGCAGTGTGGATGCCTGTAAGCAGGTTTTGACCTTAGGGATGAAAGCTTAGCAGACGCTGCACTTTGGACTTGCCTTGTCAGCCATCTTTGGTTATTGCTGGGCCATAGTGTCCAGATAAAAGCATGAGGAGAAAGGTAGTCTGCTTGTCCTGTCTCTTCTTTAGTCTGGTTGTTAAAGAAAGCCTGTCTCATGTGCAAGGGTTGTTTTTGCACTTTTTGCCACCTGAGTGGGAGTAATAAAAGTGCTGTATTAAACCACAGCTGGGTGTTTATAGCTACAGCTCTAAAGGTGTATTTTTTTTCCTTTTCTTCCTTTTTTGTTACTACTCCTAAATTAAGGATGGTATGAGTAAGTGTTTTAATTGTGATGGTGCTTTTCAGACTATAGTCACTATAGTGCAATGTACATTTTTTTACTGAAAAACCCCCCAGCTGAAACACAAAGAATGTGTTAATTGGTTAAGCTTTGCTATTTTATTTTTATGTGTTTATTTCAGTGGTGTTTTGTGCATTTGTAGCTCATTTGTGAAGAAACTTTCCAAAACAATAGAATTCCCTTTAGTGCTTTTAGATTAAAAAAACAACAGCTAAAAACAAGTTTATTTTTTATTCTGCCTCAGTTCCAAGAAAGGCAAACAATATTAGGCCAGTCATGCCCACAGTAAGATGATACATGTCTGTGCATTTTAATAATATTTGTCTTCAATCCAATGGTGCCTTTATCTGTCACATTTTTAAGGCAGATTGCACTCACACTCCTCCTTTCTCACATCATTAAGATCTTATCCCCTTTGCCTCACGTTTTAATTCAGTGTGCTCTCTTGTAAAGAAAACATGCCTAAGCTGTAAATGATAAGCTGACCAAGCACTTATCTGCTATGTATCTGTTATGAGGTTGCCTCCCATTTTGGTCTTTTACCAGTTTCTATGTAGCTGTTACACAACACCCAAGCTTCAACGGATGGCAAAGGTTAGCATATGCTCCTTCTGAATGATCTGAATTAGGGCTGTGCAATTAATTGCAATTGCAAAAAAATCGCGATTTAAGCACATGCGATTTCTAAACTGCATAAGGTTGCGATTTTATATATTAATTTATTTATATTTTTATTCAGAATACGTTCTTGTGCGCATGTTTTTAAGACGTTAACCAATCAGAGCTCACGCAGCGCACGACGAAGCTGAGCGGAAGAACCGAATCGGCGAGCGGGAGGAAAGTACATAAAATTAAAAATGATTTGGTGCCGAAGAGATATTCAACGTCAGTCGTTTGTGAGTATTTTGGATTCAGGAGAGAGGATGTGTCACAGAGCAAGGTAATTTGCAAGACTTGTGAAATGATTATTCCAACGAAAAGGAGCAATACTACAAATCTGTTCCAACACTTAAAACAGCGCCATAAAAAACTGCATGACCAATGCATGTCGACAAAGTCCATCGAAACAAACAAAAGCACACCTCAAAGCCAGCCCAAACAGATTGAACAAGTTTCCATTGTTCAAGCATTTGCAAGCGCCATGCCTTATGAGAAAGGATCAAAACGGCACAAAGAAATTACCGATGCGGTCACCTATTATATATGATGCCTGCGCACATCTTCAGTAAAGACGGCTTTCGAAGACTAATACAAACACTCGACAAAAGATACCAGCTCACATCTCGCACTCATTTCACACGATTTGCTATTCCCAAAATGTATGAGAAATGTAAGGCGGGCGTTAAATATGAGCTCAAGCAGGTGAAATACTACGCCACGACCACAGATATGGTGGACATGTGGTTTTTCTTGCAAAAAAACCTTTAAAAAAGCAATCTGTTTTTTGGGTTTTGATTTCTGTTAGTTTTTATTTATTGTTATGACTGGAGTTGAGGTTAGTTAATCTTAATTTATTTCATGTCTATTTTTAAGACAATTTATTACAGTTTTGTTTATCAAGCAGTTAGTACTACTGTACAGTATGTTATTTCATTGTGAAATGTGTGCACTGAAAAACAGTTTTGAAGTTTATTTATTATGGCTGGAATTTAGTTTATGTTGTCTGTTTTAAAGACTATTTTACTATAGTTTTGTTTATTAAACTATTAATACTATGGTATTTTATTGTGAAATGTTTTGTTATGCACTTCTTGTGCACTGAATACATTTAGAAAATGCGTGTTTGAAAAAGTTTAAAAAAGCAAAAACAATTGTCAAAATCACAAAGAAAATCGCAATCACAATATTCATTCAGAAAATCGCAATATGATTCTTTTGTCCATATTGCACAGCCCTAATCTGAATGATAATATAATACATTTTGGTGTCCATACAGCAGAGGTGTAAAGTAACGATTTACAAATACTTGATTACTGTACATAAGTAGATTTTTTCTGGTATCAGTACTTGACTTCACGATTTATTTTTTAAGCAACTTTTTACTTTTATTCATTACTTTTGTACACAAATATTTGTATTTTCTACTTCTTACATTTCCAAACCAGACTCTTACTTTAGTTTAAATGTACTTTGTGAAATGTCAATATTTTTTCTTTTCACCGTGCACCATTTTCACCCCATCAACCTATTTCCTGTCATTACGTGGCTTTTTAAAATTTATGTACCACTGGTGTATCATTTCCTGGCTCTCACACACCACAGATGTAGGCTAGTTTACGAAGCTAACAACATGCAAGGAAGAAGGGAGCAAGACGTCTGGGGCTAATGTGGATGAGACAGAGGGAGTCAGTGATGTAAACATGATCACCTGATCATCATCATCATCTTTCTCTGCTTGTGTTCTATATGGTGGTTGTTCAGCCTGGATACATTCATTAGGTAACGACATTTGAAACTCATTTTGTAATATTTGTTAAATTATTAAGTGCTGTCAAAATGTGTTAATAATGCGTTAACGCAAATGAATTACTAATGAAGGCACTAATTTATTAACGTGCCTTTAATGCAGCGCACATTTCTGTTTGACCATTTAAAAAAAAAATATTTATATATATATATATATATATATATATATCTATATATCTATATATATATATATATATATATATATATATATATAAAAAGTGAAATTAAAACCTTCAGCGCAACATATGTTTATTTATGGCATCCATTCTTTACTCGGATATAAAAAAAAAAACCTCCACCGAAAAAATCTTTTAATCACTAAACATTTGTTTCACTGATGCACAAGTCTCAAATTAGCACCAAAATGTTCCATGATGCACACAATTAACTTTCTGGAATTGACAAACGCGTTGGAGCGTTTCCTGCCATTTTTTTCTTCATAATGCCAAAAGAAATTTTTAGATCGTACAAATAAGAGCAATACATCATTTGAATCTGTAAAGCGTCTACTTTTACTTGTATACACTCATAATTAAAAAAATTTTCTTTTGTAAAAGAAAACAGACAGGGTGTGCTCATTGCATCTCTGCCATCTCTCTTCACAGACACATAAATTAAACAACCTGAATCTCAGCGAACACTTGCCTCACAAACATAATAAATAGATGAGTAGAAAGCTTAAAATGTCTAATTTTAAATAAACCAATGCACATTGAAAACAAATATTCTCTGTTCAACTCAAGTCAACTCAAGCTTAATTGTCATTCTTCAATATACACTGTATACAAAACGAAATGCTGTTACTACTGACCAAGTAATATAGAGAGTGAAACAGCACTCATATATTAAACATAAAAAAAAAAGTAGACATTAGACATAGCAGAGAAGGTGTAAGACATAAGAGGTAGATGTGATAGATATGAGGTTGGAACATAGGTAATGTAAGAACAGAGTTAAGTAAAGTGCGAGTGCACAGTCAGAGTGACCATGTGTGCAATTGTGTGCAATTGTGTGCAATGTCCAGTGGGTAGTGTTCAACAGAATGGGCGGATGTCTATAGTAAACAATAAGTCCCTGAGTGCATATGTCTGCAGATATGCTACAGAGACAATTGTGCATTTTTAACGCTTAGTAAAGTGTCTGAATGCGAGTGTGCAATAATGTCCATGTTATGTTCATTAATATCTATAGTGCACAATTAAGGAGGAGGAAGCAGGGTCATGGGTGGCAGCAGGGCGTTTAGGGTTTTGACATCTTCAGGCAAAAAGCTGTTGCAGAACCTTGTAGTGCAGGTTGTGATACATCGGAACCTCTTGCCTGATTACAGGGTCTTGAATAGTCTGTGGGAGAGTTAAGGGGATCCTTTACAATGGTAGAGGCTCTGCATACGCAGCATGTATTAAAGATGTCCTGAATAGAGGGGAGGGAGATCCCTATAATCCTCCCATCTGTCCTCAATATGTGCTGTAGGGTTGTGCGTTTTGAGGTTTTGCAGTTTCCGAACCAAACAGTGATGCAGCTAGCCAGGATGCTCTCCACGGTTCCCCTGTAGATGGTGGTAAGTATGAGTGGTGGGAGGCTGGCTCTCTTCAACCTCCTCAGTCAGTGAAGACATTGTTGGGCCTTCTTCACAGTGGAGTTGGTGTTTGTAGTTCAGGTGAGGTCATCAGAGATGTGCACACCAAAAAACTTGGTGCTACTGTCTCTCTCCACTACTGAGCCACTGATGAGCAGGGGAGGGTGGACAACGATCTCCAATGTTTTGTTTACATTAAGAGACAGGTTGTTGTTGTGACACTAGTTCACTAGTTGGTCCACCTCCTCTCTGTATGGTGTTTCATCGTCATTGCTGTTGTGTCTTCAGCAAACTTAACAATGAGGTTGGATTTTGACTTTGCCGTGCAGTCATGAGTGAGCAGGTGAACAGCAGTGTGCTGAACACACATCCTTGGGGGCAACTGTGTTCAGTGTGATAGTGCCTGATGTCCTGCAGCCGATGTGCACTGACTGTGGTCTCTCTGTCAGGAAGTCTAGAATCCAGTTGCAGCGTGGAGTGTTGAGTCCCAGTAGAGAAAGTTTCCCCACTAGTTGCTGAGGAATGATTGTATTGAATGTTAAGCTAAAGACAACAAACAGCATTCTGGCATATGTGTCGTTTGTGTCCAGATGTGAGAGGACAGAGTGCAGGGTGTAGGAGATTTCACTATCGGTGAAGCAGTTGGAACAGTATGCAAAATGAATCCGTATAAAAAAGTTATAAAACATAGCAAAAGTTCCGTTTGGTGTCCTGATGATTTACGTAATTTAAAACACCATAATTACTTTAAAACATGTACAAGAATATTTTTTCGTCATGCTCTAGGTTGAGTATGGTTTCAATAATAATAACCATACATTTGCATAAAGCATCCATATTTGTCCATGCCCATGTTCATTAGAGTATTAAGAACATAAGTGTTTATTTAAGATGGATAAGCAGGTAGATTTACCAGATAAAATGTGCGATTAAGTTGCGATTAATTATGAGCTAATGCATGACCATCATACATCCAGTTAGCTTGACACTAAAACTGGTAGTAGTATGGGGCTAACGTGGGTGAGACAGAGGGAAACACTGAACTCAGTGAAACACTGAACTCATTTTGTGATATTTGTTATATTAATAAGAGCTGTCAAAATTGGTTAATAACGTGTTAATTGCTACTAATTGCTACTAAGAGTAATTGTTACTTTTTACTTAAGAGTCATGTCAAATAATAGACTTCTTTACTTTAACTTGAACGTATAGTCAGTACTTTAGCTTTTACCTAGTATTTTACAACACAAGTATCTGTACTGTACTTCTACTTAAGTGAAGTGTGTACTTTTGCCACCTCTGGCATACAGTACCTCAAGGACACCCTACAATTATGACTCTAGTGCTGTTCCTTCACATCTGAATCTTAACTTTCAGCCTTTTATTCTGTCTTCCAGATCACACTTTCAGATCGCAAATACACAAAGAACACTTCTAAAAGACCTGCTACAACTACAAAGACTTGTATATATAGCATTAATTTAAATGAATTCTTTGACTAGCAAAAAGGAGTAACTCTCATGCCCTGGGCTTCCTCTTTATTTGGACTAGATTAATTGGTGTAACAAAAGTAATAGATGTGTTAGTAGTGGAGTAAGCAAAGTCCCCAGTGGCAATGACAGCAAGACAGAAACACTATAGCTCTCTGTACAAAAAAAACTTCTAAAAAATACCTCTAACCATTAGAGCAGTTAACTCTCCTAAAACAAAAACTCTAGACAACAATGCAGTGATTAAAGATGACTCAGAATTAACTACCATTCGTAAGACATTGTGCAACAATACCTTGGGTTTACAGAAACATCAAATGCCAACTTTAAAAACAAAAAAGCAATGTAGTGTTAGACTAGATTAAATTAGATTATATTACATAAGATTAGATTAAACTTTATTGTCATTACACATGTACAAGTACAAAGCAACGAAATGCAGTTTAGGTCTAACCAGAAGTGCAATAGCAGCAAGTGTTGGATATACATTGTTTACATGAGTTATATAAATTAGATAAAATGGTATTATAAGAGTAATTTACAGATGTGTATGTACTATGAACATAATATACAGATGATTATTACTATAAACTGAAATTTACAGAAGGATATGTGCTATAAAAAAAATATAGCGCTATTACTATAAACAGTAATTTACAGATGTGTATGTACTATAAACATAATATATTGCTATTACTATAAACAGAAATCGGGTGGATATATACAATGGTAAGTTAGGCAATGGTGAGCAGCATTGCAAAAAAAGAGCAAGTGTGCAAATGAGCATAAGTTTTTGTGTAGACAGTCCATTAGCGCAGTAACGAACTGTGAGGTGTGGGGGAAGCAATGTAGCAGTGTATGTAAGGCAGTAAGATTAGCGAGGGGTAGAGTTCAATAAAGAGACAGCTCTAGGAAAAAAGCTGTTCTTTAGTCGGCTGGTCCCGTTCTGGAGGCACCTGAAACACCTGCCGGAGAGCAGAAGAGAAAACAGTCTATGGGCGGGATGAGAGGAGTACTTAAGAATGCTGCGAGCTAGACGCAGACAGCGTTTCTTCTGGATGTCCTCCATTGCTGGAAGTGGAGTCCCTGTGATGCACTGGGCGGTTTTCACCCTTGTGAAATGCCTTGTGCTCTGCAACAGAGCAGCTCTCATACCAGACTGTGACACAGCTGGTCAGGATGCGTTCTATTGCGCAGCGGTGGAAGTTTACCAGGATAGCCGAGGAAAGCAGATTTTTCCTTAATGTGTTCTCAGGAAAAAGAGGTGCTGGTGAGCCTTCTTGACCAGGCTGGAGGTGTTGGTAGTCCAGGACAGGTCTGCCGAGATGTGGATCCCCAGGAACTTGAAACTGGAGACATGCTCAACAGCCATCCCTTTTGATGTGGGTGGTGTCATGTGTGCCTCTTGTCTCTTTCCTGAAGTCCACAATGAGCTCCTTTGTCTTGGAGGTGTTAAGGAGCAAGTTACTGTCATTGCATAATGTGGCTAGGTGCTGGATCTCTTCCCTGTAGGCAGTCTCATCATTGTTGGTGATGAGACCGATCACGGTAGTGTGATCTGCAAACTTGATGATGGAGTTAGATCCATTCACAGGCCTGCAGTTGGAGGTGAAGAGGGAGTAGAGGAAGGGGCTCAGCACACAGCCCTGTGGTACACCAGTGTTGAGTGTGATGGTGTTGAAGCAGATGGAGCCTGATCACACCTGCTGGGGTCTGTTGGTCAGAAAGTCCATAATCCAGTTAAAAGTGGAGGTGTTATTGCCCACATCTACAAGTTTGGATATTAACTTGGATGGAATGATGGTGTTAAATACTGAGCTGAAGTCAACAAACAGCATACGTGCATAAGTGTTCTTATTGTACAAGTGTGTGAGCAAAGAGTGCAGTGCCATAGAAACTGCATCTTCTGTGCTCCTATTGCTGCGGTAGGAAAACTGGTGAGAGTCCAATGTGGATGGCAGAGAGTCCTTCAGGTGTGCCAGGACCAGCCGCTCAATCATGTCATGTCAATGGGTGTCAGTGCTACAGGGCGGTAGTCGTTCAGGCACATTGGGCTGGAGTGTTTTAGCACTGGCACAATGGAGGTGCTTTTAAAGTAGGAACAGCTGCTTGGGCAAAAGACAGGTTGAAGATGTCAGTAAGGACCCCAGCGAGCTGCTCAGCACATGCCCTGAGTACGCGTCCAGGGATGTTGTCTGGTCCAGCGGCTTTGTGTGCGATGATCCGAATCAGTGCGTTGTAGACAACTGTGGAGGAGAGTGTGATTGGAGGGTGAGGAGCCAAGGGTTTGAGCTTGGTGGCAGTTTCTCTGTTGTCACTCTCAAAGCGCGCATAAAAGTCATTAAGCTCATTCAAGAAGAGGACATCAGTCGCAGCGGGGGTGGAGTGGGTGGATTTGTAATCACTGATGACCTGGATGCCTTGCCACATGCGTCAAGGGTCAGAGTTGGAAAAATGCTCCTCTATTTTTCGCTTGTAGCAGTGCATGGCCTCTTTGATGCCACACTTCAGGTTAGCTTTAGATGTGCTGTAGGCCTGTGCGTCGCCTGATCTGAAGGCAGTAATGCGTGCTTTCAACAGGAGGCGCACCTCCTTGTTCATTCATGGCTTCTAATTTGGGTATGTGATGATCTGTTTCTGAGTAGTAACACTGTCTATGGTGGTATTGATGTAATTCAGTACAGAGGAGGTGTAGCAGTCGATGTCCATGTGAGTGTCACTGGTGGCCTGAGTAGCAAATGTACTCCAGTCTGTGTGTAGAAACCTTTCCTGGAGTGTGAAATCTGCTTCTGGGGGCCACACCTTGATGGTTCTCACTGATGGCTTCACTCGATTGATGAGGGGTGCATATTTGGGGGTGAGGAACAAAGAAAGGTGATCTGACTGTCCCAGGTGGGGGAGTGGGGTCGCAACGTAAGCTCCAGCCATGTTTGTGTATACATGGTCTAAGGTTTTATTCCCTCTGGTGTGACAGGAAACATGCTGGTGAAATTTAGGGAGCACTGCCTTTAAGTTTGAGTGATTAAAATCTCCCGCAACAATAAACACAGCTTCCGGATGAACAGTCTGGTTTTTACTGATGGCCACATAAAGTTCTTTCATAGCAAGCTTGGCTTCAGCATCGGGGGGACTGTAAGCTGCTGTTATAATGGTGGAAGTGAACTCTCGTGGTAGATAAAACGGTCTACGTTTAACCATGAGAAACTCCAGGTTAGCTGAACAATGTCTCCCAACAATAACAGAGTTTGTGCACCAAGCTTTGTTAACGTAAACGCACAATCTACCGCCTCTGGTCATACCGGAGCCATCTAATGTCCTATCCACCCGGAGTGTGTGTCGTCCCACTAGCTCAATAGCGTTGTCCGGAATGCCGCTGTGTAGCCATGTTTCCGTGAAGATCATAACACTACATTTCAAAAGTATCATGCTGTGAGTGATGCTGAGTCGAATCTCCTCCATTTTGTTCACCAGTGATCAAACATTGGCAAGGAAGATGCTGGGTAAAGAGAGCCGGTGTGGTGTTAGCTTTAGCTTAGCTTTCACTCCACCACCCTTCCCCCGCCTTTGTTTACGATCTGTTTATGGGTGTTCTGGCGATCTCAGGAAGGAGTAGAAGGTTGTCAATAACACTGTCCAGAAGTCGCAAACCAATATCCAAAAGCTCATGTCGGGTGTACGATGTAAGGGCACAGCTGTTCTGCACGAACAGACCTGAGATAAGCAACAGAAATACAGCAAAATTGCAGATCCTGAGCCTCGCGATGTACTCATGCCGCCATCTTGGTCTATCAATCTTCTTGAAAGAGTTATCAATTGCTTAACACATAAGCAACTTTCACAAGCAACTATAATATAACTATACCAAAATAATAAACAGCTCTTGCAAACACATATGGTCCTTTGCAGAATATAAAAATGTGCTACCTGGTGAAAGGAAGACAAGAAGGCAGCTCACATGCTACAAGAAAAGACCATGAGATTATTGGTGAGCTTAAGCATGATATCACACTGCTAGGTTCTGAGCCTGAAAGGGAAGATGAATGCAGCTGCATGTAGAAGATTGTTACCAAAAATATAACCTTTTCTAACACAGCTGTAAATGTTTAAGTGCACTTGAAGCCAGGGTTATGCAGAGTGAGAAATTTGAGCATTTAAACGTTATTACTACACTTAAGCAGTATCTTGAAGATATGTATACTTTGCTATTAAAATTGAACACTGGTCCTTAATTACCACCCTCTGCAAAAGTATTGAAACAACAATGGTAATTCTATTTTTTTTTTCTATACACATTTGAGTATGAGAATAAAAATTGCTAGATCAGAATTTTAGCTTTAATTTCCTGCTATTTACATCTGGATGCATTAGAGGAACTTGGAACACAGTACCTTATTATTTAAACACACGTATTTTTGAAGAGATTAAAAATATTTAAATGTTACTAAGAGGTGTTTCCTTTTGCCCAAGTACTTTAAAGTAAAAAGGATAAACTGACTTAAAGCTAAGACAGGTGCCTGTGGGAAAAAATCAAGCCATTATTAAGCTGAGAAAAGAGGTATAGTGGAGCAATTGCACAAGCATTTGCAGACAATACAACAAATTGGAATGTTTTGTAAAATAAATTAATCATTGGCCTTCTAACAGCCAAACACTGAACAGGATGACCTAGAAAAAGCACAAAAGTAATATTTTGAGAGCTGTAAAAGAAAAAACAAGCTCAAGAGGGCAGGGGTGAAAATATTACAATCTGCTGTACCATTCAAAGGAAACTTCGAGGTCATGGAATCTTTGAGGCCAGAGCATGAGATGCAAACCACTCATCAGCTATAAGAACTGAAAGGACAGATTAGAATTTTACAAAAAAATATAGAAATACATCATAAAAGTTCATCTAAGATCAAGATCTCCACCAATGTAATGGGAAGGCCAGTGAGTAGAGAAAAAAAGGATCTGCTTATGATCCAAAACATGTGGGCTCATTAATCTTTATTGATGCACCTCATGATGCCTGGCAATTTACAGAAAAATGCATCCAGTATCATTGTGAGGCACTTCATCATGCAGCAAGACATTGTTCCAAAACACATTGCCAACACAAATAATAACAGAGAAAACTGGTAGGTTTTAGAATGGCCAAGGCAATTACCAGACCTTAACCCAAGGTTAAGTTTTGACTTTGACTCATTATCTATGCATTTGCTTAAGTTAAACAAGAAGGGCACACCTGAATTTTCCACCATTTTTTTGGCACCGGTTTTAGAGTACAGAACCTTAACATGGTCTTAGATTTTTTTCATTACGAGATTAAGTTATAGCTACAAGATGTCACTATAATGTTGAACATAACCTATGTTTTCAATTTTATTTATTTGCAGATGCAATGTTTTACAGCTACATCAAAGAAGACAATGTAGCATTAAAAACTGAGATGCTGCCAAACCAGAAGCCATAAACTCCTTTATAAGCTAGATAACTGAGTTCTGTTGAAACAGCTGAGAACACTCTACGTGAATACAACGGGAATTACTTTCAGCAGGACATGCTTGGAACCTTCTGGCTTGTCTAGATACAGGGTTTCGTCCGTGGAACTCACTAAACAGGTACTCTCCCTTTGAGGTTGGCTATTAACCTCATGAAGGATTCAAAGGTGTTTCCCACTGCACAGACGACAGGGCTTCTTTAGCGTACAATCTTTAGCTAAGTGTGATCGTCCACATTTCCAACAACACTTGTTGTCTTTGATCCATTTAATCATCTGCTCTGTACTTAACGCCTGGAAAGTGGTACACTGGCTTAAATAATGTTCGGTACTGTGATAGTATGGGCACAGAGGTCTGCTCTGTTCGGATCCCCGTGCTGGCTCGGACTGATGTGAGGGCGTCGGCACTCGAGTAACTGTTTCTGGGGGTCACTCAGCTCCATGCAGGACAGGATCTTGACACCGGGATTCAAGCTTGAGCCACTCTGCCAGATCTGGTAGAGTGTAAGATTTCTGATGGGGCAGGTGACGTTTGAATGAAGCACGCAAATCCGGAGATAACTTGGTAAATAGGCGTGCTGCATGTGAGGCGCACCGTAGTTCGCCATCTCCCTCTGAGCCTCCTTTCTTTATAAGCTAGATAACTGAGTTCTGTTGAAACAGCTGAGAACACTCTACGTGAATACAACGGGAATTACTTTCAGCAGGACATGCTTGGAACCTTCTGGCTTGTCTAGATACAGGGTTTCGTCCGTGGAACTCACTAAACAGGTACTCTCCCTTTGAGGTTGGCTATTAACCTCATGAAGGATTCAAAGGTGTTTCCCACTGCACAGACGACAGGGCTTCTTTAGCGTACAATCTTTAGCTAAGTGTGATCGTCCACATTTCCAACAACACTTGTTGTCTTTGATCCATTTAATCATCTGCTCTGTACTTAACGCCTGGAAAGTGGTACACTGGCTTAAATAATGTTCGGTACTGTGATAGTATGGGCACAGAGGTCTGCTCTGTTCGGATCCCCGTGCTGGCTCGGACTGATGTGAGGGCGTCGGCACTCGAGTAACTGTTTCTGGGGGTCACTCAGCTCCATGCAGGACAGGATCTTGACACCGGGATTCAAGCTTGAGCCACTCTGCCAGATCTGGTAGAGTGTAAGATTTCTGATGGGGCAGGTGACGTTTGAATGAAGCACGCAAATCCGGAGATAACTTGGTAAATAGGCGTGCTGCATGTGAGGCGCACCGTAGTTCGCCATCTCCCTCTGAGCCTAATGAGTTTAGGAGACCCACGAGCGCTTGAATTTGGAGGGAGAACAGATTAAAACTGGCAATATCTCCAGGCTCTACATTGGGGGCATCCATGACTTCTGCTATCTTAGTTAGGGCTAACTTAAAGGGTAGTCCATATGTATCATTAAGCATATTCATAGTGTCTGTGTATGGCTGAGAGGAATTCAGGAATGAGTCTGCTATTAGGCAAGCCTCTCTAAATTTGAGGTGTCCTAAGAGAATCTGATACTTGAAGAGTGCGTTTGCATCGGGAGGGAGGATGTTATCAAGTGCTAACTTTAGATGAGTGAACTCTCTAGGGTCTAAAATGGTGAAATTTGGAATTGTTGGATGCGGGCCCTTATAGGACGTGTCCGGTGATACAGCACTCTGAAGCTGCCCCATCAAGGAAGGATATTGTAGATTATGTTCAGGATTGGGCTATGGTCTTGTCCCTCAGGCACATGCATCTGTTTCTGACTTAAAGGTGCTCTTACTGGGTGGCACTTGGGATCTGCGGGGGCTAGGTTGTGGAGTATAAGGCTCTGGCTCTGGCACCGCTGCCTCGGGTGGTTTAAAGATAGTTCTGGACAAAGGGACTGGAGTCTCTATGACCTGCTGTGGTCGGGGAGCTAGCAAAGCTGCCTGCGGATTTACTGTTAAATTCTCCATATCCTTATAAAGGGTTTTAAATTGTCGGAATTCCTCGTGAAAGGCCACTTGATCTTCATGCAGTTGCCTAACTTTCTTCTCCAGGTCTTGAAGCTTTGAGTTATGCCTGACGGATGTGAGTGCAGCCTCGTCCTCTTGTAACAAAGGCTCCTCCTCTTCATCACTTTCAAAAGGCTGTGTGGTGAGCCACGGTCTATCTTGATGTATGACGGCATCCGAATGCGGAGCGCCAGTAGCTCCAGCAGTTGCGCCGATGTCATCAGTATGTGAACTTAGAGGAAGGGAATCAGTATCATCGAGGGGTAACACAATAGATTCATCTCTCATTGTGCTTAGCTGTGTTTCCTCTTCTTGTTCACGTGAACATTGAGTAAGTCTACAGCTCGTCTCATTAAACATTGTGTGGTTAAAAAAATTTAAATTATTAGTATTTTTCCAATACTGATACCCAAAAGCACAACATTGTAAAAAACAAACTCTTTTCTGTGTGTCATGTTTCCCAGAAAACCTGTACTATTGTGCCCAGACTGACCCATTTAAACATCCTGCAACATCCTGGCCTTGTATTTGTGTGAATATGATGGTGTGAATCCTACACTTAGCCAGCCAGCATACAGTGCTCATATAACTGTTGCACAAACAGTTTTTTCACAGGAAATCTAAAATCCTAAATAAAAGTTCTATTTAAAGAGATTTTCTTTAAAACCAGTTAAAAGATCAGATGGCATGCTGTTGAACATTTCTGAGGGAATAATGTCTGATTGCTCAGATTGAGCTATATTATTGAATTATCTTCCTTCCTTCCTTCCTTCCTTCCTTCCTTCCTTTCTTTCTTTCTTTCTTTCTTTCTTTCTTTCTTTCTTTCTTTCTTTCTTTCTTTCTTTCTTATAATGAAAGAAAGAAACAACAAAACCAAAAACACACATTTCTGTTTATATTTTATTGTTTCTTGTTTGATTGTCTCTATAAATTCTCTATTAAAAAAAAAAAAGCAGCCCGCAAATTTATTTACAAAGAGTTGAATATTTAAAAGTGATAACACACATCTCTTAAAGGAAATCGACATAAAAAGTAATTAAAATATTTTATATTCAAGAGAAAAACAGTACAACAGATTAATGACCAAATAAAAATACTGTATAACATTTCAGTAACATTTTATTTCATTTTATTGAATTTATCTTATCAATTCATTATTAGAATCATTTTGGCCATGCACACATTCTTTACTGTTTTTAATCAGAAAACCAGAACATTAAAACGCAGATGCCTTACCACATTAAGATCTGGGTAATTTGGAAGCCAAGGAAACACCTTGAAATCATTGTCATGTTCCACAAACCAATATTGAAGGCCACTGCCATTTTAAAATACTGATGCCATCAAGAATTGTCCTTGGTCTTGAACGTGTCAAAGTAAAATCTGTGTTAGGACCCAAGGTTTTCAGCAGAACATATCCTAGAGCAACACACTGCCTCCACCAGCTTGCCTTTCTTTCATAATGAATCCTGATGCTAGCTCATCCCCAGGTAAGTGACACACACAAACAGCTGTCCACATAATGTAAAAGAAACATTCATCAGAACAGCTCACCTTCTTCTGTTGCTGTATAGTCCAGTTTAGCTGCTTGCCTGCCCATTGTAGGTGCTTTTAGGGGTGAACAAGGATTGTCATTGGTACTCTGTCCAGTCTGCAGCTACGCAGCCCTATATGCAGTAAAATCTGATGTTCCTACCCTATCATATCGTAGCCAGGATTAACTTTTTCAGCTATTTGTGCTACACAACAGTAGCTCATGGACATGAATGACCTTGGGTGCTCATAAGCTAGTCACTTGCTCACGTTAGACCACTTTTTATAGAAACTAAAAACTGCATATTTGGACAATCTCAAAACCAGACACAGTTGTCTATCTATCACAATTAGCCATTGCAGAAGTCACACAGATTCTGGCTCTTGCCCATTGCCTATTTTTCACTTCAACTATCACTGGTTTAAATGTAATGTCTTCTCTGTGTATTCTTTTTAGCAAATAGTGAACATATTGTTTAATAGCTGGAATGAAAGCTGAGATAAATTTGTTCATGTGCTTTCTTGGTCTTTATCACTTTTATTGACATATATACAGCCTAAACACAGCTTTTAATTCTGTTTTAAGCTGATGCTATGAAGAAGAGGTCTGAGCAATTCTCATCTATCTACTGTCTATATGGTCTCAGTGAGTAGCTGCTTCTGAACACTGCTAATCGCAGCATACAGCCCTTTCCTCTGACCTCAATCTCCTTTGTATGCAGAGATCTTATCAATCTCCTATCGATCATCCTCCGGTATATTTTGAAGGGAAAGCACTGCTTGAAAATAAGTGGTTATTTTATTTTTCAGAAGGAGTTGATAGATTTTTCTGGTCAAAACACAAAATGAAAGTGGATATCAAACAAAATACCAAGAAATTAGAATCTACAATAATTACGTAACTGACAGACACACACACACACACACACACACAAACACACACACACACACACACACACACTCACACACACACACACACACACACACAAAACATAAAAACAGTGTTTCAAAGATGTAATTTCTAGCATTTCTGTTAAAACAGCAAAAGCATCTGGGGATTTAGAACTTAAGTTAACATCAATACACAAAAAACAATGCACACGTACACATTTGATTCCTAAATAAAAAAAAGAAACTCCATGGGTATTCAAAGATGGAAATTTAAAATTGTATGTTTGCAAAATATAAATTTTACAGATAAATACATTTCTGACAATAATTTATTTATTTATCAACTGTTGGTCAGTAACTGCATAACCTAATGATTTCCATGTGGTACAACAATCCTGTACAACACAACTGCACTATTTTGCCATCATGTGTGTCAATGGGATTTTCCATTCATATGTCTGCAACTGAGTGATCGAAGCATTATATTATCCAGTTTGTCTATTAATTGATCTGTGCATCAGTTTAAGATACTTATTAGCATGACATCTCAAAAACAAATGAGGTAAAATGGTTGTAGGATTTCTGTAGAAACATCAGAATAAGCATCAGATGATGCAATCACATTTTTTTCATTCATCCAAACAGATCATTTAGATCAAACAGAGGTCAAATATCTAAAATATTTTTTTTATTCAATAGCTTTTTATAGTTTGAAGTATATTTTAATGGTAAAAAATACTAACAAGCAGAACTAGACCTTAGTCTGCACAGGCTTCTGGGTTGAGCAAGTCAAAATAATAAAAAAAGATTTATGATAATATACAAAAAAAGAAATAAACCGTGGCTCTATTTTTGCTGATTAGCACTTTTATTTGATAAAATGGTTTGTGTTGACATTCCCACTGTACAAAACATTATTATGAGAACTATAAGACCATTAAACAAAATGCAATGATTTTTGGGGGGGATTATTTTGTTTTTTTCTGAATATGATTAATTAAAATCAATAAAGCAAGACAGTACTTTGCAAGCTTCTTACTATGAGGATTAAAAAAACAAACAAAAGAAAGTTATTATGTATTTATCAAATGCAAGTATGTAGTTTTTTTTAAGTAAATAAAAATACAATTATCGACCTTTGAACTAAAAAAAAATCTAAGACGTTTCTGTGAACTGTATTGTTTTTTAAGTTTAATTAAACTATCGAACATGAAAGAATTCTGAGCATTAAAGGAGTTATTACAGTGTTTGTATGTACACCGTTGGAATAAAATTCACACAGGGAGTCAGGGAGCATGCCAAAAACAGCAAACCTCCTTGGTTACTTGTGGCCTTAAGTCAATTTATGCTTTGCTCTGGAGGGGAAAAAAACCTATATTATATGAAATAGAATCTCCAAAAGGTGCTCAGGTCAGAAGCTTTAACGTTGACAATGAGAATGATAGCAAGCTCTGCTTTCCTGTCAGCTACTAAATGAAGTTATGGATGGCTGCTCGGGACTCCATTCTGCCTGCGTGCATCCCAGGCAGCCAATTTGCACAGTAAACTCTGGCTAAATAGGAGGATTAGTCCGGGGAATATCGCTATCTGCAGTCGCCATCCACAGGCGCCCAAGAGTGAAACTTTCACAATTTGAAAACCTTCTGTTGAATGCATGCCGGTGCTTCTTTGAGATTTGCAGCTAATACATTTCCACCCACACCTTTACCTCTTGAGTACTCTCTTGATCCCAGACATCATGAGAAAGATGGCAGCAGCTGTGCATTAAGCTACTGATACTGTCATCATTTGGCATGAGGAGAATATGTCTAATCTTGTTTGATTCCTTTCCTTCCTACTGCCATCTCCACCTCCATTTCATGCTCACTTTTCTATTCACGTTCCTCTCTGAGAGCAAAGATATTGTAAAGCAAGGGAGCAGTAATGAGAGAGGAGGAGGACAAGAAGGCAGCAGTGCTGCAAAAGTTCCAAAATGGAGTCAAAGGTGGTTATGAGAGTAACATCTAAGAACAGGACAGGGGAAGAATAAGAAATTCAGGCAGGGGATACAGGGTGAGAGAAAATGAGCACAGGGAGGGTAAAATTGAGAGAAGAGAAAAGGAAAAGAGAAAAAGAAAGATTTTCGGAGTAGAGGGAGGTATAGAAAAGGGGCAGTGGGGCTTTGGGGGTGGCCTTTAATGCCCTGGGTAAGATGAAACTCTGCTTCAGAGCTGATAAGAAGCTTAGGATTTCTGGGAGTCTGAAAGGAGCTAAGGCTTCAAAAGGCTGCCTACTGAGGGATAGGTTGAAGAAAAGAGTGGGGTTGGAGGAAGTATATAAAACATTGTTTTCAATAAATGTAATTCTGGGACAGGACAAGAAAGAAACAATGAAAAATGAAGAAGAATAAGGGGAGGAAGGGTGGGTGTATGAGAGAGAGTTGTAAAGAGATGCTAAGCGGTTCTGAGCTTCCTAGATGCACTTAACTTTCCACATCTGCCACTTCTGGCTACATCGATTGACTGGCATTAGTTTTTTTTTCAACTTTCTGATAAAGAAAACTCCCCAAGTCAGATAATTTGAGCTCACACTGCTGCAACCCATTCAACAGAAGATCATTCAATGGAACACACTGAAAACAATAATTATGTATTGAAAAAGGGTAGGGAAATTAAAATCAATAGAAATAAGAGCCAAAATAAAAAAAAGTACAAATGAACACAGTGATCACATAAAAAAAAAAAAAATAATGGTTGCTTTATTAGTACTTTGATTGCTGACTTTGACACCAATTTTCAAATCATTTTGGTTAGTATTTGTCTCATCTCATCCATAGCACAAAATGGTGGGTGTTTATTCAGAAACATGCAGATGGTTTAGTCAAATAAACTCCTTCGATATTTCTTTGGTGAACTCTTCTCTTTATTTATAACTTTGACCCTTTGATGACAGCTTTTTCCAAACTTTTGGCATTCTCTCAATCAGCCACATGAAGCAGTCACCTGGAATGTTTTCCACCAATCCTGAAAGAAGAGTTGAGTGCATGTTGTCTGCTTTTCCTTTACTTTCCATTCTTATTAATGCCAAACCATCTAAACTGTATTTAATTAGGCCAGGTCAATCTGATGAGAGAATGCCATGAGTTTGCCAAGCTGTCATCAAAGATAAATGTAGCTACTTTGGGCAATCTATAATGTTAAATATTTTCATTTTAAAAAACTTTTTTTTACTACATTATTCCATGCATATTTTTGTATAAATAGTGATGTATGTTAAAGATCAAGAGAAGAAGAAGAAGGTGGGTACAAACTGGTACCGTATATAGTTTTATTGTACTATGTAGTTGAATATGTAGCTGAAAAGTAGCTACGTTGCTATCTTTTCAATGGAATGCTTGTTTTTGTCTATGAATGACCTGCTTTACTGGCTGTGACAGCACCTTAGACCTTTAATTTGACAGTTAACAGCATCAGATCACCTCTAGACCTGAAAAAAATGAGAGAAAAACATACACCTTGCCATGGAATAGATAAGCCAATTGGCCCTTCCTTTTGCCTCCTGAATATATGGGCAGGGTTGGGGTGAAAACTGGCAAATACAAATCCTTTACTATCTTCACTATTCACCCAATTTGGATGCAAAGATGCTCAAATTGAAGCAACAATTACAAATTACACTGTATATATTTTCAATTTCAATATGCTGTAGAGGACAAGTAAAAAACCAGTACTTTTTCAACATCCAAATTTTCCATTGACTTGACTGTATGATAAAATGAAGTGTCTAGATATGCTTTAAATCTGATTTTTGTTTCATTATTTATTTCAGATTTGCCAGAAAAATCAGCATTGTAAATGAAAATTGATCTGCAACAACACAAAAATCGCAATTTTACTGAATGTGAACATCAGTGCACATTACCTCTTATCAAATTCCATTAGCCCTTACAGATCACACAAAAAAACAAACGCTTACTTCATCCATATCACCTGCTGTAGCAGTGTAGAAATACAGAGGAGCTCAAACTGAGCCCCTAAACCTATTACCCTGCGAACTGACAAAGTTCTACAAGTCATATGGGGAACGAAAGTCACTTACAGTGTTTGTATGTATGTGTGTGTTCTGCTCCCCAATTCCTTGGAGAGTGCAGCCCATTTGGCAGGGCAGTCGATTAGAAAATCAACCTCTCTGCTACTGAAAAGAACTGATAAGCAGAGTGAGGGTCCTCACACACTGTCCTGCCACTGATGCCTATCGGCAGGCCTGGAGCAAAGAGTGAGGTCAGGAAACGTTTCGCAGGATTAGAAAGGATCCTTTTATTATAGCTTCAAGGTTAAACGTGTACTAATTAGAATTTCCATTGGATTTCAATGGCACTAGCTATTTTAGTGTCACTAGCTATTGTTTTTTATGGTGTACACCGAGGTTCCTGTACAATTCGATCATGATCACCTTTTTAACTTCAAGAGCAAGAGCTGATGAAAAACAAAGAAACCATAAATGAATAATAATTGTATTAGGTCACCTTACCAGTTCCCCTCAATGCATAAGGATTTTTTATATTAAATATTTTCATTTAATTCTCTGGTAAACACAATTGATAAATAAATGCTTGATGGAAAACCAAATGGAAATACAGTGTATCAGGAATGCATCAATACATATACAAATTATGCATTCAAGAAACAGCTTCCTACACAACAAGTAACCATTTTATTTACAGTGAATGCAGAGGCATTTGTGTGGAGCAGTATGATTGAGAGTGCAGAAAGTGCCCATATGAGTGCACTTCATTTCTGCGAGCACTGAACACATGCTTTCCCACTATGCTAGCAAGCCAAGGTGCAAATCCTTTATAATCACATGTTCCACTACTGTTCTAAATGTAACATAAGCAAGACAAGTTGCATCCCAGCAACCAAGATAAACAGAGCTAAAGCAAATGTTTCATGACTAATGAACACTGGAAATGTTCTATATCAAATTAGCTACTCATATGTATGCATTTTGCTTCATTTCTACTGTTCATGTTTTATAACGTGTATTCAATTTCAAAGTAGAGTTTCAATTCATTTCGTTGAGCTGACTGAAAACTGACACCGAGATTAGAGGAGATATATAACGTATTTGCTCTGTAAGTCATCTGATCTACATGCCAGCTGAAGGAGCTTTGCATTTAATAAATCAGTTCTTACACAGAATGTCAAACAGCACATTTAATTTTTATTTCCTGTAATATGATTTCAGAGCTGCAAGCTCTGTCGAGAGGGATAATATTAGAATGTAATATTTTTAATTAAAATGAGTAATTTTTTTTTTTACTTTGCTAATAAACAAACAAACAAACAAAACTTAAATTTTTTTTGCTTCCTGATAAAATTAGCTGCTTTGTGTTGCTTTCTTTTTCTACCCCATAAATAACCTCATAAATGTGCAATACAAAAATAGATTAGAAACAGACAATATTTATCTTCTCCATAGCAAACCAGAGACAAATCCTCCAGAGAAATTTCGTGTGTAATTAATAGTACAGGACCAGGAACTCCCTTATGAGTCCTGAGTACATATTGCTTCAAATTTGCAACATCAAGTCGGTTTCGTTCATTTCACTCCACACTCATTCATCACTCTCTCACACACACAAACTCACACACATCCACATCCATATTGCTGCAATAGTGTGACATCAGAAACATCCCTTCACCCATCCCTCATATTTTTTTTTTTTATTATTTTTTTCATTTTAGTGATTTCTCGTCTTCATATGACAAGCCTCTCCATCAGATCCTGACCTCGTACATCCGTCTGATCCTTCTCTCTGTAATAGAATTAAGAGCTCAGGTGTTTCATGGTCTGCGTGTACGATCCTGATCCATGAAGGTGAAGAAGAGGCACATGGCTGTAGTGACCAGAGTGTGCATGGCCTCATATAGGAGCTTGGGCGAGAAGACGCTCCAGATGAAGAGATGGTAGCGCAGTGCAGTGACCAGCACTATGTAGAACACAGCAGGGATAGAGCGCAGCAGGGCGAAGCAGTAGCTGCTGTGACCGAGAGAGACAGCTCTGAAATGGAGAGAAAGAGAGAGAGAGAGTGAGAGTGAGAGAGAGAAAGCCAGAGAGCATTCTCATACATTCTCAAGAGACTTTCATAAATTCATAAATTTTACAACCCTTGTGCACCTCAGGTCAGTAACCCTATTTTTTCAAATCCACAATCTGATTCTTTTCCCTACAATGAGCAAGATTATCATCGTTCTCTTTCACACAACATCAAAACATCTCGTTCACCTTTAACGGCACAATAGCACATACAGAAACGTGACCAACACTCAGACAGCTGCTGGATTCTACCGTATGCACTGAGCTGATTGTAAAGCTGCACAACTAAAGTACCACCACAGGATGTGGTGTCTGGCATTGTAATATATTAATGCATGTTCAGCAAGAATTCTATCAATTGAATCTGTATACATTACTTTGCACAAAGCTGTGTAGAAAAACACTTTAAAACATTAAATAATAATATAATCAAATGCATTTTACATAATCAAATTTGCTATAAAGAGCAGTAAACTAAACAAATTCAATATCTGGCATGACAACTTAAATAAAAATGCATTAGTAGTCTCAGGTGCGCTTTATACAATTGTATAGGAATATCTGTTTGTAAGTCTTTTTTTTATCTGCCACACTTCTTTAGAAGACTTGGACTGTCACACTTGCTTTTATTTTTGCTGGCAATACCTGACAGCCTTCATTATATTATTTGTCTGGAAAATAGTCTACTGCGTTAAGCTGATACCTTCTTTACTGACATACAAATAGTCTGTTTTTTATCTAAAATGTCTGAACCAATGATATAAATAAACATCTAAGACGACAATAAAAAATGTTTAATTTTAATTAATGTTTATTTGAATGTTTTAAAATAATGTAAATCATCAGGATAGCAAATGAAACTTTTCTTATGTTTCCACATGGACGGTTTTAGTGATTAAAAATTATTTTACTAAATATCTGAGTAAAGAAAAGGACGCCGTGAATAAATGTGTGTTGTGTTGCAGGTTTTAATTACGCCTTTTTGATATTTATTTATTTTATATTTTTTATAAAAATGGTCAGAAATATGTGCTGCATTAATTGTGCAATAATAAAATTTGTGCCGTTAAAAATGTATTTGCTTTAACGTGCTAATTTTGACAGCCCTAATATATGCGCTAATGTTATGCCTGATTGGTGTATGTAAATAAATAAATAAATAAATAAATAAATAAATAAATAAATATATTATGACCACTGATCAGGCATAATATTATGCCCACCTCAATAATTTGACAATGTCAATGATTTATGTATATATATATATATATATATATATATATATATATATATATATATATATATATATATATATATATGCGCTGTCAAAATGACCTTATTAACTTAAATTTTATCAATCATTCAATCATTTCAATCAAAATTGCTTTATTAACACGTGATTAATGCAGCATGCATTTCTATTTGACCATTTTTATTAAAAATATAACTAAATAAATAGAAAAGTGGCAAAATTGAAACCTTCAATGCAGTAAACATTTATTTAACATCCTTTTTTTACTCAGATATAAGCAAAATAAACTCCACCAAAAATTTTTTTCATCAATAAATATTTGTTTTTCTGTTTTGATGTACTGATGATTTACGTAATTTATTTCACCATAATTACTTTCAAACATTTGAAAGAATATTTTGTGTTCATGCTCTTTGTTGAGTATGGTTTCACTAATAATAAACATACATTTGCATAAATCATCCGTAATTGTCCATGCCCATGTTGATTAGAGTATTAAAAACTTGAAAAGTATTAAGTTAAGGTACGTTTAGAGCATAAAAAGGTGTGATTAAGTTGCGATTAATCACGAGCTAACTCATAGCAATCATCATCATATATATAAAGAGTGCAAAGACACTATATTGACAAAAGTATTTGTATGTGGTAGAATTACATTTTCATAGAAGACCCAAAGCTGTTCAGCATGACAATGCCCCTATGCCCAAGTCAAGCTCCATGAAGATGTGGTTTACATGGGATGGAGTGGAAAATTCTGAGTGGCCTGCTATAGAACTGCTATAGAGTTCAACCCTATTGAACACCTTTGGGATGAATTGAAATGCTGACTAAACTTCAGGCCTCCCCACCCTACATCAGTACCTGACTTTATGAACACAATTGTGGCAGAATGAGAACAAATCTCTACAAACACACTCCAAAATCTAGTAAGTCTTCACAGAAGAATGGAGGTTATTATAACAGAAAATAGGGACTTAACGTAGATTGGCATGTTCTAAAGCACATACAAATCGTATAGTCAGGCATTCAAACGATCAAAGATGCTTGATACAGCATCTGTCTAATACCATTTTTGTGTACTAGTACTTATATTGCCAAAAAAATGGACAAATACTAATATGCTATTCTAAAGGATATTATGTAATGTAAACATATTATATGCTGATTTGCTAACAAAAAAGGACACAAAATGTGGGAACACCATGGGATTATGATGGACATCAAAGCAGAATGCATTCAGTAAAAATGTAAAAGAGTGGCTACTAAAGCATATTTCAATATGCAACCTGATAAAACATCTGCATGCCATTATTACAGGGTGCAGATGATTATTAGAGTTTCTCAGAATTGTGAGCACTGAGCACTAACAGAAATTTCCCCACTGTGGGACGAATAAAGTTATATCTTATCTTATCTTATGTTATCTTATCTTATTTTATCTTATCTTATCTGATCTTGATACAATCAATGATACAATCATGCTTTTCACGTGGTCAAAGTATCAATCATGTCAACCTTGTAAATGTAGAACTCAGCATTGCTAGCAGCACAGAGCAGGACCCAGCTTTGCAGAAAACCCAAGCTGGGCATGAAAAATATCTACAGGCAATGCCATGCTTTTCAAGAGTGAAACCCGCTCTTCTTCACGGCAACTCTACTTGACCCGAACTTCATTTTACATTTCATGGCCTCTATTTGAACCAAGGTTTTAAAACAAGGTAAACCAAGCATATTGTTTGTAGGTTATAAATTATACTGTTGTAGTACAGTGTCTTGTTTTACATTTTCATGTGGGGTCTTGAGATATTCACATTGTTTTTACATTTGCTCCTTGACTGATTAATACTAATCAGGTAAATTAAAAAAACATGTATAATTAACATGTTTGCAATCCTCATACTTGAAAAAAGTTATCAGCGCCTCCCTTGTACATGTAATCATTTTAATCAGTCAAGTTTAATCACATCAATTTAAAGCTCCTTTTAATGAATCAAAATGTAAAGAGGTGTAATTTCTCATGCTTCCCAGTAAGCAACACAACACAGAGGTATTCAATGTGCTCATGAAATATTACTGATTCCCAGTACACAGAGGTTGCAAGATTAATTGTGGACATAAAGTGATAAAACATTTTGTTTCTATAAATAAAAAGAGCAAAACCGAAGCACATAGCAAACATGCTGTAGCAGATAAAAAAAAATTGCTTTGGTTTGCTTTTTTGGTGCTTCAAGGTTGGATTCCTGGGCCATATGGATCTGCTCATGGTGCTATCAGATTTCACTTGAAGACAGAGCAAGTTTAAATATAGATGTCCCAGCATTTTGTTTTTGTGTCAGCACAAGCAAAATAAACAGATAAAGATAGTGTGAAAGTGTGAGTTAGAGAAAGAAAGAGAGAGAGAGAGAGAGAGAGAGAGAGAGAGAGAGAGAGAAGGGGAAAGAGGAGGGTTTAATTGATGCTAGCAGTTTTATCAATAATGCAGACATATTATACAACTCCATCATGATTGAATCAATGGGCAAAGCACAACTATGTATTTGGTAATATTTCATTCACGGTCCTCAGTTTGCTGTTGGATGTGAGAAAGTTAAGCACGAAAAAGGCAGAAAAAGCACAATCCATTGAGTATTATTTTACCGTATGATTGTCAGGAATCAAATTCAAGATCCTGCAGTGCTTAATCAGCTTCTGCCTGACCCTGCAACACCGCTCGATTCCCAGACTGGTGTTTCTTGTCTTTACTGTCGCATTTGAATATTTGCCATCAACACCCCACAGCTCTGCCTGGAACAATTTGTGTCAAACTGTCTGACACATCCTACTTTTCATTCTCTTAACATTATGCAAGTTTTCCCTCGTTCCAATCCCGTTCTCCCTGACCCTCCGTCAGCTATCAAGGCATTTACAATTCTAATGTACAACTCCCAGACATTGAGGTTCCGGATTATTCGCAGCCCTCAATACCCATAACACTGCACACCTGTTGAGAGCGAATTGAAAATGCACTCGGACAAGGCTGTATTTTAAATCTTGGCACGTCTCGCAGCCTCTCTTCTGGCAGTCAGTGAAAACTTTACTCTCAAATCTAGGGAGGGTTGTCCTCTGGGATTTGGGGAAAAGGAAAGTATTTACACCAAAGTGTATTTCCAGGATTCAGACTGTGTGTGAGTGTGAATGAGAATGCTAACTATATATATATATATATATATATATATATATATATATATATATATATATATATAAATCCTAGTTCATTACACATGCAAATGTGCGTGACATTTTAAGTTCACCTATCTCGAAAAAGAGTACACAAAAAGATGTGTATTTGTGTGAGTGTATGTGTGTGTCTGTGTGTTTTAGGAGTTGCATAGACCATCTGTTGCAGCGTCAGTGGAAATAACAGTTGCAGGCAGGCAGTAGACAAAAGAAACCAAGACAAATGTATTTGAAAATATTTCAGACTAGATGAAGCCAGTTTTGGTCAAGACCAAAACAATGCTGAGAGGAGAAATGAAGTTTAAAAACAAAAAAGTGCTTACTTTTATGCACTGTTAATACTTTTATATCACTTTGCATGGCGTGTGCGAGACTGTGCGAGTTCGCATTCAGATAGTGTAGAGTCAGAGCAGCAGCACACGCCAAATCCAGGAGGCAGGAGTTGACAAGGGCAGGCAAATCTCCCAGACATGGCTGTACACATTGTATCTTCCATCCATCATTATGCTTTAAGTGCACTCACAGTGTCAGAGTCAACAATTTCAACTGAGCTGCCGAGTTGAAAAAGAATGCGTTTCAAGAGCACGTACGCCTTCAACTCGTATGATATGATAGACAAATGTATTAATTTGCACATATATTACACTGATTTACTCTGCCATTTCCACTGGAGCCTAAAAACACTGAAAATGGTAATTTGTAGCTTGTGTATTGGCTGTAAAATTGAATGTATTCTTTTCTGTGCTGTACAAATAAAACAATCTAAATATTTTTTTTTTTAACTTGTTGACTAGCAAGAATAAGTAGTTGTGCAGTTTCTAGTGTGTGAGTGTCAGAGGTCGCAAAAGTGCACACATCCTTCACTTAAGTAAAAGAACAGATACTTATGGTTTAAAAGACTCTGGTAAAAGCTGAAGTACTGACTATACTTTTTACTCGAGATAAAGTGAAGAAATTTGCACTCTGACTTGTACTTAAGTAAAAAAAAGTAGACATTACTACAACCTGTTTAAGTGTCATGCTGGTAACTGGACGTCACATCACATTAATTATATATTAATATATTAATACAAATTTTGTTACCTAATGAATGTGTCCAGGCTGAACAACCACCATATAGAACACAAGTAGAGAAAAGATCTCTGTTCTCAGTCATGTTTACATCCCTGACTCCCTCTGTCTCACCCACATTAGCCATATTTCTGGTTGCCCTCTGCCTTGCTTCGTAAGATAGATCACGTATGTGGAGCTTGAGAGCAAGGAAATGATACACCAATTGTGGGTCAAAAAAAGCTGCGCAATGACAAGAAACAGGCTGATGGGCTGAAAACGGACCGCAATGACAAGAAAAATATTGACATTTAACCAAATAGATTAAACCTAAAATAATGAGCCTGGTTCGAAAATGTAATAAGTAGAAAGTACAGATATTTGTAAAAAGAAATTTAATGAGTGAAAGTAGAAAGTAAACTTACTGATACAAGAAAAATCCACTTAAAAACAATAAGAAAGTAATTGTACTTCATTACTTCCCATCTCTGTGTACACTGCAAAATTTCCTCTTAGCAAGCTGAAATAACCTGAATATAGTCACATCTACTTAGTCTTCTTATCTATTTGCTCTTCCAAAGGTTACAATAAATTAAAAATATGATTTATTTAACCATAATTAATGCCGTCTGTACTCACTTCAAAATTGAAATACTATTTATTTTCTTGTTTGGCAAATAATTAAGCTAATTTCAAGAATTTATTTTAAGAAAGAAGCAAAATCATACAAGCATGTTATTTTATAATAACCCCAAACAATTCAGATATCCTTTGTAAGACTAATCTCCAAACAAGGACATTAGACAAGTCAGGTACTGATGTAGGGGAGTAGAGGAGGCCTGAGGTACAGTCAATGTTTCAATTCATACCAAAGTTGTTCCATAAGGTTGAGGTCAGAGCTCTACAGCAGGCCACCTAAGATCTTCCATGTAAGCCATATCTTTATAGAGCTCGCTTAGTGAACAGGAGCATTGTCATGCTGAAGGAGATTTGTGTGTCTTAGCTCTCCTAGTTCCCTCCAAGTGATGGGAAAATACAACCATATCCAAAGACATCCTATACAATTGTGTACCTTTAACTTTGTGGTAACAGTTTGTGGAAGAACCACATATGGCTGGAAAAATCAGGTGTTCTAAGACCTTTGTTTAGATAGTGTACATTTTACTATATTTGAGATATGTTATACTTGCTAAGATCAGTGGTGGACAGTAACAAAGCAAATGTAACTTTTTAGCGTATCTGTACTTTGCTGAATATTTCCATTTAAGGAGACTTTAACTTTAACTTCACTACATTTCAAAGTCAAATATCTTACTTTTTACTCAAGTACATTTTGCTAAATTAGTTCCTTTTTATTTATGAGTGGATAGAGCACGCATTCTGTTTTATACTTGTTTTGATTGCCGGTTGGTGGTATCTACTTATCACGAACATACAGTTCAGCAACAGCAAGCAGAATTTTGAGAGGAATAAATGATGGAAAAACTTCTGATTCTAACCTGCCACAACACCTGTGACCTTATTTGCAAGATTTCCTTGAGGTAGTTAAAAAAGAAGGTTTTGGGCTCTTGATAATTTTAATACATAGCAATCAGTGTTTAACTGCTTAATATCATTTTATTAATAGATTGGTATGCTAAGAGTCACATTACAGTCTTGTCACATAAACTGATTTGATTAAACAAGATAATAATAGGATATTCTAGCTATAATAAATCATAGTACTTTGGATACTTAAGTAGATTTGAAGGCAAATACTTTTGTACTTTTACTCAAGTGAAAGTTTAACAGGAGCTTTTTTACTTTTACTGGAGCAATATTTCACCTACTATATCTCTTCTTTAACTCAAGTACATAGCTTGTGTACTTCTTCCACCACTGGCTAAGACGAGTTGTTTTGCAATGTTTGTGTGTGTGTTTGGAGTGTGGTACTTGATGTGGACTAATTGGACTGTGCCCACTTGTGCCAAATCTATCCTTGCGAGAACAACAGAACACACACTCAGGTGTTTTATTTGCAGAATGTAAATATTTCAAACATGCATTAATGAGCTGACCAGTTCAGGTTTTAACGACCGATGACCCAAAAGATAACACACCAGACAGAATATCTACTAACTCCAGCACATCTACAAATACTAAATAAATCGACAGGTTAGGAAACTAAGGAAGCATTTATAAACAGAGGAACACAACTCAATATAACAGTCCAGCAAACATCAAAACCTTTCAAATGCTTCAGGTGCTGGTCTGGCCAAAAACACCCTGCATCATTAAACTTTCATACAAACCTCCGGTCATTTTGAGACCTGAATGCTTCATATCTTTATTTACAGGTTGTCCATTAAATAAAAAAAAAAAAACTGTAAAGATACTTATTCCAGTGATATCAAAGATCAGATTATATGCTTAAGAATTTCACGTTTCAATACTCATATCATTCATCATAACTTATTATCCACTCCACTGTCTCTCTATCAGTCAACCTAATGACACTTCCAACACATGCAATAAAGCTAATGTCTCCATGTTACTGCTGCTTTTTCATGTTCTGCCAACTATCATGAAAAATGATGCCTCCACTATGATTGATTCATATCATATAATGAGGCCATCCACAATTAAATATCAGTCATGCATGTCAGAGCCAGAAAGAGGGAGACATAGTCATTAGACTTTTAAGTATGTGGCTGATGTGTGATTATTATTATTATTTTTTTTTTTACAGAAAAATAAATGTAAACAATTTCTTTTTCCAAGGCTATATTGGAAGAAAATGAAATAATATTCAATAATATGGGAAAATAGAATGTAATGTTCAGAGAAATAAGTATTTGAACACCTGTCTATCGGCTAGAATTCTGACCCTCAAAGACCTGTTAGTCTGCCTTTAATGTCCACCTCCACTACATTTATTATCCTAAATTAGATGCACCTGTTTGAGGTCGTTAGCTGCATAAAGACACCTGTCCACCCCATACAATCAGTAAGAATCCAACTACTAACATGGCCAAGACCAAAGAGCTGTCCAAAGACACTAGAGACAAAATTGTACACCTCCACAAGGCTGGAAAGGGCTACGGGGAAATTGGCAAGCAGCTTGGTAAAAAAAGGTCCACTGTTGGAGCAATCATTAGAAAATGGAAGAAGCTAAACATGACTGTCAATCTCCTCGGACTGGGGCTCCATGCAAGATCTCACCGTGGGGTCTCAATGATCCTAAGGAAGGTAAGAAATCAGCCCAGAACTACACGTGAGGAGCTGGTCAATGACCTGAAAAGAGCTGGGACCACCGTTTCCAAGATTACTGTTTGTAATACACTAAGACATCATGGTTTGAAATCATGCATGGCACGGAAGGTTCCCCTGCTTAAACCAGCACATGTCCAAGCACGTCTTAAGTTTGCCAATGACCATTTGGATGATCCAGAGGAGTCATGGGAGAAAGTCATGTGGTCAGATGAGATCAAAATAGAACTTTTGGGTCATAATTCCACTAAACGTGTTTGGAGAAAGAAGAATGATGAGTACCATCCCAAGAACACCATCCCTACTGTGAAGCATGGGGTGGTAGCATCATGCTTTGGGGGTGTTTTTCTGCACATGGGACAGGGCGACTGCACTGTATTAAGGAGAGGATGACCGGGGCCATGTATTGCGAGATTTTGAGGAACAACCTCCTTCCCTCAGTTAGAGCATTGAAGATGGGTCGAGGCTGGGTCTTCCAACATGACAATGACCAAGCACACAGCCAGGATAACCAAGGAGTGGCTCTGTAAGAAGCATATCAAGGTTCTGGCGTGGCCTAGCCAGTCTCCAGACCTAAACCCAATAGAGAATCTTTGAGGAGCTCAAACTCATGTTTCTCAGCGACAGGCCAGAAACCTGACTGATCTAGAGAAGATCTGTGTGGAGGAGTGGGCCAAAATCCCTCCTGCAGTGTGTGCAAACCTGGTGAAAACTACAGGAAACGCTTTGACCTCTGTAATTGCAAACAAAGGCTACTGTACCAAATATTAACATTGACTTTCTCAGGTGTTCAAATACTTATTTGCAGCTGTATCATACAAATAAATAGTTAAAAATCATACATTGTGATTTCTGGATTTTTTTTTTTTTAGATTATGTCTCTCACAGTGGACATGCACCTACGATGACAATTTCAGACCCCTCCATGATTTCTAAGTGGGAGAACTTGCAAAATAGCAGGGTGTTCAAATACTTATTTTCCTCACTGTATATATATATATATATATATATATATATATATATATATATATATATATATATATATATATATTTTCTCCTCCTATAACATTTGTTCTGTATAGGGAACAAACAGATATACAGGGAGTGCAGAATTATTAGGCAAGTTGTATTTTTGAGGATTAATTTTATTTGAGGATTAATTTGAACAACAACCATGTTCTCAATGAACACAAAAACTCATTAATATCAAAGCTGAATATTTTTGGAAGTAGTTTTAGTTTTAGCTATTTTAGGGGGATATCTGTGTGTGCAGGTGACTATTACTGTGCATAATTATTAGGCAACTTAACAAAAAACAAATTCATACCCATTTCAATTATTTATTTTACCAGTGAAACCAATATAACATCTCAACATTCACAAATATACATTTCTGACATTCAAAACCAAACAAAACAAATCAGTGACCAATATAGCCACCTTTCTTTGCAAGGACACTCAAAAGCCTGCCATCCATGGATTCTGTCAGTGTTTTGATCTGTTCACCATCAACATTGCAGCAGCAACCACAGCCTCCCAGACACTGTTCAGAGAGGTGTACTGTTTTCCTCCTTGTAAATCGACATTTGATGATGGACCACAGGTTCTCAATGGGGTTCAGATCAGGTGAACAAGGAGGCCATATCATTAGATTTTCTTCTTTTATACCCTTTCTTGCCAGCCACGCTGTGGAGTACTTGGACGTGTGTGATGGAGCATTGTCCTGCATGAAAATCATGTTTTTCTTGAAGGATGCAGACTTCTTCCTGTACCACTGCTTGAAGAAGGTGTCTTCCAGAAACTGGCAGTAGGACTGGGAGTTCAGCTTGACTCCATCCTCAACCCGAAAAGGCCCCACAAGCTCATCTTTGATGATACCAGCCCAAACCAGTACTCCACCTCCACCTTGCTGGCGCCTGAGTCGGACTGGAGCTCTCTGCCCTTTACCAATCCAGCCACGGGCCCATCCATCTGGCCCATCAAGACTCACTCTCATTTCATCAGTCCATAAAACCTTAGAAAATCAGTCTTGAGATATTTCTTGGCCCAGTCTTGACGCTTTCAGCTTGTGTGTCTTGTTCAGTGGTGGTCGACTTTCTGCCTTTCTTACCTTGGCCATGTCTCTGAGTATTGCACACCTTGTGCTTTTGGGCACCCAGTGATGTTGCAGCTCTGAAATATGGCCAAACTGGTGGCAAGTGGCATCTTGGCAGCTGCACGCTTGACTTTTCTCAGTTCACGGGCAGTTATTTTGCGCCTTGGTTTTCCACACGCTTCTTGCGACCCTGTTGACTATTTTGAATGAAACGCTTGATTGTTCGATGATCACGCTTCAGAAGCTTGGCTATTTTAAGACTGCTGCATCCCTCTGCAATATATCTCACTATTTTTGGCTTTTCTGAGCCTGTCAAGTCCTTCTTTTGACCCATTTTGCCAAAGGAAAGGAAGTTGCCTAATAATTATGCACACCTGATATAGGGTGTTGATGTCATTAGACCACACCCCTTCTCATTACAGAGATGCACATCACCTAATATGCTTAATTGGTAGTAGGCTTTCCAGCCTATACAGCTTGGAGTAAGACAACATGCATAACGAGGATGATGTGGTCAAAATACTCATTTGCCTAATAATTCTGCACTCCCTGTATATTAAATTCCCTTCACTAAGTTATTTAGTCAGTTCCATATCTAGCCTTTTTCGGACCCTAGGCAAGATTCCTATTGTCACAGAAATTGTTTTTAAATTCTTAAATGGACTGGCACCATACATACCAGACTTCCTGTCTATGCACAGGTCCATACATACCAGACTATCCTTTGTGATTCCTTAGAACTAAAGATCAGAGACTGTTGACCATTCCTAGGGCAAAACTAAAACTAAAAGGCGATTGGGCTTCGATTTAGCTGCACCAAAACTGTGGAACAGTCATGCATCTTGATTTAGAATTGCTCAACCACTTTCTGATTTTAGATCAAAGATAAAAACTCCTGTTTTCTCTGCCTTTTAATGTATTGTGGAGATTAATGTAAGCTCCTGTACTGTGTTTTGCTTGTTTGTTGAATGTTGCTATACTTTGATTACTGTACAGTACTTTGGCCTACTTCCAGTTATTTTTAAATTGTGTTTTAGAAATAAATTGACGTTGACGTTGAAACTGGCTTGGTAAAACATGCAGATGTTTATTCAGTATTTTTTGGAAGGAGCATTTAGTGTCAGTGTGTATAACAGTCAAAAGTAATGCTTTTGGATAACACTATAAGAAACACATGTAGACTAGTTAATGAAGGGCTTGTTATTTGTTCTATAAGTTTGTCTCTCTTTGAGTTATACTTTATTCATAAACACTTGTATTCAAAATTGGAGAGTTGGTGTGTCAAAATGTCTAGTCAATGCATTTGTAGTTGTGATGATGTGGAATGAATGCATCAACAACTTGTTATGCGAATAAACTTTCTTTCGGCTTTTCCCATTAGGAGTTGCCACAGCGGATCATCCGTATTCATGATCCGCATGTTCGATTTGGCACGGTTTTTCCTAACGCAACCCTCCCCATTTATCCGGGTGCACTGGCTTGTGCAACCCTAATGGCTGGGGTTGATTCCCTGACCGGGGATCGAACCCGGGCTGCAGCGGTGAGAGCACCGCATCCTAACCACTAGACCACCATATTACACCTGTAGATTTAAAGCAGGATCTAGTGACCAGTATTTTATGAATTTAAAAGATTTTAAAACCTGTATAAGCCACTAATACTATGTGTTCTGTAATCTAAAGTAGTTAAAATGTTTTGTTTTTACCTTTGTGATAGTTGTTCCCTCACATTGTTTTTCATGATGTGAAAATGTTATACAATATTACAATTATTTATATAGTATTCAGCTATAAGATAGATATTTAATTATTGTAAAATCTGTGTTTTAACAGAAATAAAACACAAATGTTTTTTTATAAAAGAAAAAAAGGTGTATAAATATAGCATATACAATTCTTTATAAATAAGAAATAACCACATTCAAGGCAGAAGTGCCCCACCTCCATCACATTGCAATTATTTTCCTATAACAGGAAATCACGCTTCATTATGCTTTTTTATTACTTACTTAATGCCCCCTGATTTATACTTTAAAAGTATTAAATAACAAATGTATAATATGTCCTCCAACTGTATTATATGTTTATTAATATATTGTACATATATGGTAGAATAATGCTAGCATTTGCAGAACGCAAGGCTAAAAAGAATCTGCTATAAATCATAGATAAAGAGAAGCCAAGCTGATATAAGGATCAGATATATTTAGTAACCACATTTTTCTACATTCACATGGCTGTTACTGTCCATAACCTGATGATAATCACTCTCAGGTGGGTTTATAAATATCTGGTTAAAATACAGATGAGATATATATATATATATATATATATATATATATATATATATATATATATATATATATATATTTATACACACACACACCTATATCTTCACCGTTGTCTATCTCTCCTTTTTTCAGTTGTTTGTATGACTATTGGTGAAAAAAGCTGCTATACAATACCTGTCTCTCTCTGAGCTGAGGTAACAAACCAGATGGCAGGCCCAGAGCAGCGGACCTGCATAGGTGCTAAACGCTGTGAGGAAGACAGCAGGAGCCTCCACATAGCTCTCCAGTCCTACAAAGCCCACTGAGATATCCACTGTCGCTATGTTGTTGGAGTTCCCCTGAGAAGATGACAAAAAAAACACACAGTAAACCTTTTGAGAAAAAAAAGAGAGAACACCTACCTCCTTGATCAATGGCAAGCAAGTAAATTAACCACAAGGGAAAGACTGGAGAAAATCTATCGAACCAACAAAACATGCCTGATGTATGTACACGCCATGGGGAAGAGCTAATGTTTCTGAATCAAAGGGAATTTATACTATATTACATTCTCTACAGGCATCTGAAAATTGATTTCTTTCTATATACACTGACTGAGCTAAAGGCGAAGCATTGATAAAATGATTGACTGGTTTCGATTCGATATCTTGTGCAAGGTAAAAGAGGCACTACATGCCCATGTCACAAACACACAACACAAATACAATACGCACAATACGCATGGCGTTCATAAGACAATCCATCTACAGAACAAACACAGACGTATATGTACAGTATATCCAACCAAGCCATCTATGGCTATCTTTCACGATATGTCTCATTCACCTGTATGTATACCGGTTAAAATCTTACACTTACTAAAGTTACCTCTCTGCATGAAGACATTAGGGCATGTCTGATAAACAGCACAATCGCTGGTGGAAGTATCATTTACATCATCTTAAAGGAGAGAAAAAATATATCAGAGAAAAGAATGAGAGGGACATGCCCTTTGAAAATACATAGTTCAGAGGTTTGTCTTCTGGATCCATATGGCATTTTTGCAGGCCTGTAATTTCATGCTTGGGCAGTTAAACTGATAACCAGCTTGGTCTGGTCTTATTAATGCCTGTTTAAGAGTTCAACATGGCAAGGAATATCTGCATTTGTGATTAGACACCTTGAATCATTGAGAACTTATTTGTACAGTGCATCCGGAAAGTAGTCACTGCACTTTTTTCACAGTTTATTACAGCCTTATTCCAAAATAGATTAAATTCATTATTTTCCTAAAATATTCTACAAACAATATCCCATAATGACGATGTGAATGAATTGTGTAAAAAATGCAAACTTAGTAAAAAATAAATAAATAAATGTACATAAGTGTTTACAGCCTTTGCCATGACACTCAAAATTGAGCTCAGGTGCATCCTGTTTTCACTGATCATCCTTGAGATGTTTCTACAACTTGATTGGATTCCACCTGTGGTAAATTCATTTAATTGAACATGATTTGGAAAGGCACATACCTGCCTATATAAGGTCCCACAGTTAACAGTACATGTAAGAGCTCAAACCAAATCATGAAGTCTAAGAAATGTCTGTAGACCTCCGAGATGGGATTGTATCGACGCACAGATCTGGGGAAGGGTACAGAAACATTTCTGCAGCATTGAAGGTCCCAATGAGCACGGTGGCCTTCATCAAATGGAAGAAGTTTGGAACCGCCAGGACTCTTCCTAGAGCGGGCCACCCGGCCAAACTGAGCGATCAGGGGAAAAGGCCTTAGTCAGTAAGGTGACCAAGAACCTGACGTTCACTCTGCAAGAGCTCCAGCGTTTCTAAGTGGAGGGAGGAGAACCTTCCAAAAGAAAAACCTTCTCTGTAGCACTCCACCAATCAGGCCGGTATGGTAGAGTGACCAGACGAAAGTCACTACTCAGTAAAAGGCACATGAGAGCCAGCCTGGATTTGTCAAAAGGCACCTGAAGGACTCTCAGACCATGAGAAACAAAGACGGAACTCTTTGGCCTCAATGCCTAAATCACCTGGCCAATACCATCCCTACAGTGAATCATGGTGGTGGCAGCATCATGCTGTGGGGATGCTATTCAGCTGCATTAACTTGGACACTAGTCAAGATCGAGGTAAAGATTAATGCAGCAATATAAAGAGACATCCTTGAGGAAAACCTGCTCCAGAGTGCTCCGGACCTCAGACTGGGCCGACGGTTCATCTTTCAACAGGACAATGACCATAAGCGCACAGCAAAGATAAAAAAAAAGGAGCGGCCATGGGACAACTCTGTGAATGTCCTTGAGTGGCCCAGTTAGAGCCCAGACTTAAACCCAGTTGAACATCTTAGGAGTGATCTGAAAATAGCTGTGCACTGATGCTCCCCATCCAAACTGATGAGCTTGAGAGGTTCTGAGGTTCTGCAAAAAAAAATTGGAGAAACTGCCCAAAAATAGGTGTGCCAAGCTTGTAGCATCATACTAAAAAAGACTTACGGCTGTAATTGGTGGCATAGGTGCTTCAAAAGCGTTGTCAATACTTTCCGGATGCACTGTACACTACTTTATCCAACACGCAGCTCATAACAGAGGAATACAGTGCCAGCACAAATAAGCAATATACAATCAAAATATAAAAAAATATCCTTTAGTAAACAAACTAGTTTATATACATAAGCAGATGCCCGTTTATGAATCCGCTAAACGATTTGCAATTCTGTAATTCTGTAATAAAAGTCTATAATAAAAGCTGACCATGTCTGTGGTTCCAATAAAAAAAGTATTAAGGTAAAAAGAAAAAAGCCACTCGCTCTAATTTGCATTAATATTTCTAAATCAAACCAAATACATATTCAGGAGCACATCATTCAGCATGTTGTGTCCTATTCAGAACGCAAATTGAATTTCTGTTGCAAAAAATACGCTGCCTTGGAGGCCCGAGGCATGCAGCATCAAACATCATATTTAGAGAGGAAACAAAAGAGAAAGAAAAAAGGGAAAAGAGCGAAAAGTTTTTCAATCGTTTTTTTTTTTTTTTTTTTTTAAGTCTGTAGAAACATTAAAAAGCAAAGGTGTGTTATGACATTTAAGAGATTTTGGAGCTTTAGGGGATTCTGCAGCTATGCAAGGGCAAAAAAAAAAATGTCTGAACTCAGCACAAGGGATGTGAGGATAATCACCCTTTTAATCAATGACACACTGGTTCCTTCTTCCTACATGAACAATGGCAGTAGTGACGTGAATGGCACAAAGCCAGTAAAGCATTCTCATTACTGTCACTATCTTTTCTCACATGCACACACATACAGAACCTTAGACAGGATGTGTGGTGCTTTTACCTGGAAATAGAAGAAGGTCTGTCCAAACCAGTAATGCATGATGGTAGTCTGGGCAGCATCATAGTGCAGTCTCTTCCAGATGAATTGAGCCATGAGGGTCTGAATAAGCAGGCAGCATGCCAGTGTGGGCAGATTGTGAGCCCGGAACAGCAGCGCCACCAGCAGCACCATGCCACTGTAGACCTCCCACAATCCCCTGCTCGTCAAATGCCTGCCATCCACCACCGATGACATCACTTGAGACCGCAGCAAGTCTTTGACACCGGTGAAGAGGATCCCGAGCACGAACACGTAGACAAAGTGAGCCTCACCTGTACCACTAGAGGAGGTGATAAAGATCATTCCATTTTAGTATATATGCATGATTGAATTGGTTGGATCATCAGGATCCAGTTTGTGAGGAGCTTTACATGTTCTTTATTTGTCCATGTAGAGCTTCCCTGTGTTCTCTGCTTTCCGCCAACCTATTAAATCATGCCAGAAAAGGGGATTTACATCTCTGCATGTGTTTATGGAGGCCTGTGATGAACTGGGACCCTTGTGCCCTGTGTTCCCAAGACATTGTGCCTCAGAAGATGACTGAATGAATGCTACCAAAGTCTAAATTCTTCTTATATAACAATTCTCAATTCAGTATTACAGCCTAAAGATTAAATATGTTCACAGGTTAGAATGGTTTTACAATGGTTTGAAACGTGTACACAATCTGTATTTTATTTATTTGTCACAACAATGCAACCCTTTGTATTAAAAAAAGCTCCCACATTTTCCCCAAAATATCCAGCGGGACTAACTTATACGCCGTCTAAAACACACACTTCATGGATCAATATTGACAGACCCCTGTTGTTTGAAGGTTTGTCTGGCCAGACCTGCTGGAGTTCAGGGAGGGATCGATAGTACTGGAGATACGTGCTTTAATGTAGAGAGCTGAACAGACACAACTTCACTGCAATGCACACATGTAGGCCAGTAAAGTCAAACTCAGGACCCTATTGAGAACCTCAAAGCCTTTTATCTGTGTATTAACATCACAGCTCCAAATACACCACATCATTCGAATAACACATGCATGTAGCCTTCCGTGTCTTTATCGGACTACTGACAGTTAGTGCAGGATGGATTATGTGTTCAGAAGCTGCTAAATTCTCAGATCCAAGCAAATACCTTCGAACACAGCTGATGGTGCTTTTTAGAACAGTAACCAAAACATGCTGCGAAGGTAAATAAGGTCAAAATGTGTTCTTACTTGAAATCCTAATCTCTGTGAGCGCCCCCTGAAACACAGCAACACTGAAACTAAAGTTACCATTGAGGACATCCACTTTCTGTTGATGTCTAATAGACAGGTAGCCTCTAATTGCAAGGAAATCATGCATATACAAGACATGTCAGGATAAAATGATTATCATTTTGAAAATGTAAAAAATGGCATAACTGTAATTGATCAATTGGAATTAGTACAGCCATGACGCCAAAACTGACTGTCAGCATAACAGAAATCCTCCCTGCCAACATAAGGATAACATACAGCAAATTATGCAGTAGCGAGAAGTCTCTCTTTCTCTGTTTGAGCTGTTGAGATGCCATTAGCGAGCATGGCAAATGCGTTACCATGACGACAGAGCCCTGGCAACAGCTTGGTATTAGGCAGGTACAGTACATGCAGGAGTCGATGCAGTCATAAAACATCACAGGTCTAGATATTGAGGGCAATAATGAAAAAAAATAAACAAATAAATTATTGTTTAAAAAACATTTATCAAATTTTCCTAGGCATTTATCAGAGATGTGTTGGTAATGTCTCTTGCAGGATTTCCTAGAGGTATGTTATAATGAGTTGGTTCTTCAGACTTTGCAAACATTTGGGTCAAACATCTCCCAGATTAGCTTGAATGATTCGTAGTCATGTGCGCCTTTTTCCTCTTGAAACATACATTGCCTAAAGTTTGTGGACACCTGACTATTATACTTGTGTTTTTTGAACTTCCCATTCCAGATGAAGTTTCCCTTTGTCGGTATAATAACCTCCACTCTTCTATCGGCATTCCACAAGATTTTGCAGTGTAGCTGTGGGAGTTTGTGCTCATTTATCTGTGCAAGCATTAAAGCACATTAAAGCACAAATATGAAACAAGAAGCAAGCAGAAAGTAAGAAGAAATCTGGGGCTAATGTGGGTGAGACAGAGGGAGTCGGGGATATAAAACTGACTAAGAACAGAGAAACCACTGATCACCTGATCATCATTATCTTGCTTGTGTTCTATATGGTGGTTGTTCAGCCTAGGCACATTTATTAGATAATAAAATTAGAAATTAGTTTGTATTAATATATTAATATTATGTGAGGTCCTGTTACCAGCGTGACACTAAAACAGGTAGTAGTAATGACAAATTTTTACTTAAGTCAGAGCTCAACTTCTTTACTTTAACTTGAGTTAAAAAAGTGTAGTCAGTACAGTCTTTTAAAACATAAGTATCTATACATCTATTTGAGTAAAGGATGTGTGTATTTTCGACATCTCTAATGCTAGAACATGTTTGAGACTCTTAGTTCCAGTAGGGGAAACTGTAATGCTACAGCGAGTTGACTAGGCCACTCCAAATTCTTCATTTTGTTTTTCTTCAGCCATTCAGAGGTGTGTTTCCGATTATTGTCCTGCTGCAGAACCCAAGTTCGCTTTAGCTTGAGGTCACGAAACAGATGGCTGGACATTCTCCTTCAGGATCTTTTGGTAAACCGCAGAATTTATGGTTCTATTTATCACAGCAAGTCTCACAGGCCCTGAAGCAGCAAATCAGCCCCAGACCATCACACTACCACCACCATATTTTACTGTTGGTATGATGCTCTTTTTCTGAAATGCGCTGTTACTTTTACGCCAGATGTAATGGGACACACACCTTCCAAAAAGTTCAACTTTTATTTTGTCAGTCCACAAAGTATTTTCCCAAAAGTCTTGGGGATCATCAAGATGTTTTCTGGCAAAACTGAGACGAGCCTTTATGTTCTTTTTGCTCAACAGTGACCTTAACTGAGGCAAGTAAAGCCTGCAGTTCTTTGGATGTTGTTGTGGGGGCTTTTGTGACCTCTTGGATGAGTCGTCGCTGTGCTCTTGGGGTAATTTTGGTCGGCTGTCACTCCCGGGAAGGTTCTCCACTGTTCCATGTTCTTGCCATTTGTGAATAATGGCTCTCAGTGTGGTTCCCTGGAGTCCCAAAGCTTAAGAATTGGCTTTATTACCTTTTCCAGACTAGTAGATCTCAACTACTTTCTTTCTCATTTGTTTCTCACTGTATTTTACAGCGTTGGGGTGTGCTTTTAAAGATTGCAACACTATATTCATGCTAGCATGTAACAAAATGGCGTGCAGTAATTTATTTTCTAAGCTACAATACAAGCTGTGATTTTAGCAGCATGTCACAGTGCGTCAATCAAACACATTCAATGCAAAGTAATTCTATTGTGTTTTTTTGTCCTCAGTTCAGGTTTACTTCCAACCTATAATTCTTCCAATTGACAGTTTGATGAGCTAAAATTTAAGAAAAAACTATAATCATGATATTATCTTATCCTGTCTTCCTATGCGGTCTTATTAAATGTGTATCTAGACATTAGAAGTAGCAGGTTCCTACTACATCGAGTTCAGTTTGCTTGTTGTGTTAATGATTTTTATTATGAAGTCTAGCATGGAACATGTAAATCCAATAACCATTTGCCATGTTGGAAATCAAATTTTAAAATGCTGGACAAGGCATGAGTACAAACAACAAACTACACAAGTGCCACCGTTGACTTGTTGCCTGTAAGAGAAAATGCAGGGTGAAAAGCCCACTAATTCTCTGCAAACTCTTGAAAGAATGTACAAATAGAAATTTACATACAAATCCGAGTAAACACAATAGGATAATCCAAACATTCAAAAATTAACCTCAAATACAGAAAACAACAAAGAAATTTTTTCAATTAAATATGGACACCCTCAACCACTTACACACTTCAAGCTAACAGCATTCTAGACTACACTACTACACCTTATGTGCAAGACAGAAATCCGCAATTTAATTTGTCCCTTTAAATAAATGAGCTTTAATAAACACAGCAGCGGTGGAAGCTAAAATCCTGATGTGCCAGACACACTAAGGACACAAAGAAGCCCTGCACTGGGACTGGCAGCGTGTCTGATTAGTGAGCATCTTGCTTCAGAGTGGGGAAAAAAGAGAAGCTGAGAAAGCTTGAGCTCTCAAGCACAGGGAGTAAAGCAGATGTTCCGTCATGTTTTATTAATCTGCTCTCTGTGCAACTTACTCCCAAAGAGACAGAGAGAGAAACAAACAAAACAACATAAAAAAAATCTAATTTAGGAAAAGAGCAAAGGACTCTGGCACTCTTGCAACAGGTAACTCTTCAAGTGAAGTCAAGTCAAATCAAGACTCTTGATTGTTCAAGTAGATTAGTTCAAAATTCAGCCAACTGTGCTACCACCAGGACCAGGGTGCAGTCCGTGAGTATGCGTCACAACAATATCTTACTCAAAAGTTCATATTTAAAAAGTATTAATACACAAAACCAAACCAAATTGCAATTAAAAGTAATACGGACATTAATATACATTCATTTTTCAAAAGTATGCGGACACCTGACCATCACCCCTGTAAGTTGGCCTCATTTAAACTGTTGCAACAATGTTCAAAGGAGACAATCGTATAAAATTTGCTATAAATGCTGTAGCTTAAATATGTCCCTTCACTGGAACAAATGGGGCAGACACGTTCCAGCATGATAATGCACCTTTGCAAAAGGCAACGTCCACTAAGGCTGATGTGGAAGAACTGCATAAATGTTTGACCTCAGCTTTCACCCCCCACTGAACACTTTCTGGATGATGAAATTAAAAAAGAAATAAAAAACATTTTAAGAAACAAAATGTGGTCATATTTATCAATGTGCTCGTCTAAACACATCTATACTTTGGAACCTAAAACTGGCATTTAAGGCATGATGTGTTGATTTGTGACTGTCATAGAAAAAAACTTTGACTAACAAAATGTATGTAGACTGATGTTGTCTGGTGATGGTTGTGTGTATGTGGGTGGGTGGGGGTGGGGGTATTAAGATCTACAGCATACTGGGAATTACAAGAGAGAAAAGCAGGTAAGCCATTTGAAAAATCACTGGATTAGCCGAGAAAGCTTCAATGCAGCCTTATGATGAAAAGGGCAAGTCCATGGGGAGCTACAGCATAATGATACTTGATCAAACATGGTTCCGTCACCTGGAGGAGGTATGATGTTATCTACTCTGTTTCCTGGTCCTAATGCTGACACACTTCTTGATCTTTCTGCCCTCTGGACCTGCCTGATTAACCCTGATACGTCTTCTCCTTGGACATGTTCCTGCGCTACCAACTCACTTTCTACTGCTGTTCATAGTCACATACAGATACCATAAAGGTTGCTTTAGATGCCCCTTTTTCAGTGTATAGAGTAGTATCTTAGAACTGCTGCTGTCATCATAAAGGCTATGATTCTCATAACGAAGATCAATAACATGCAGTACTCATTGACTCACCAAGAAAGCCCAGCAGCGTCTCTACTTCCTGAGAAGGCTGAGGAAAGCCCACCTCCCTCCCCCCATCCTGTCCATGTTCTACAGAGGGACCATTGAGAGCATCCTGAGCAGCTGCATCACTGCCTGGTTTGGGAATTGCACCGTCTCGGATCGCAAGACCCTACAGAGGATAGTGAGGACAGCTGAGAAGATCATCGGAGTCTCTCTCCCCTCTATCATGGACATTTACACCACACGCTGCATCCGCAAAGCACACAGCATTGTGGACGATCACACACACCCCTCACACACATACTTCACCCTCCTACCATCAGGAAAACGGTTCCGAAGCATTCGGGCCGTCACAACAAGACTGTGTAACAGTTTCTTCCCACAAGCCATCAGGCTTCTCAACACAAAGAACTGAACAGAACTCACACACACTCACTTACACACGCACACACACACACACACTCACTGTGTGTTACTGTTACTGAACTGTACAACCTGGACTAAACACAATCATCACTCATCTCGATCCACTCCACCACCATTTATATATTTATTATTATTTATACTCGCACCTTATATTCAGTACAATGTTTACATGCTGTTTTTGCACCTTTTATACTACAGTATAATGTTTACATGCTGTCTTTGCACCTCCTTGCTGCTGTTTTTTGCACTACATTGCTCTGTTCTGTTTATACTTTCTCCTGGGTATAGTTTTTACATTCACCTCACACAGTACTGTATATGTAAGTATACAGTAGGTTTACTAGTCGGCGCTATACTTGGTTTTTGTCTTTTGTCTTGTCTTGCGTTGTCTGTCTGCACTCTGTCTGTCTGTACTGTTCTTCTGTTTGCACTGTTTGCACCAGGCTGCACTCGATGCACTTTATGTTGTTTTGTTGTTTAGTGTAGCGTTTCGTTTTTACTGTGTACTGTGTACCACTGTGTATAGTAAAAATGACAATAAAAGCCACTTGACTTGACTTGACTTGACTTGACTTGACTTTATAGTATACTGTTGTAGAGAATACTGATTTATATTTTCATGCTTTAGAGTCAGGCAGGAAAATTGACCTTTCGATGTTCCTCTCAAGATTTCTACCTTATTTTGTCTTGTAGAGCTATTCCTTACCATTGTCCTTATCGTTGGCTTGAGCTTAAAGTACATCCAGATTTCACTGAAGCAGCCCTGTGACTTAAAAGCACTATACAAGAAAGATTTAACTGCATCTTAAACTCTGAAACAACAATAACAATGTCTTTAAGAATATCACAAGATGAATCGCATGGTATCAAAGTACTATTTAATCTACCATTAATGAAGATGAATTCCAGATGGCTAAACTGTTGCACTCGGATCACATTGCACAATGTTCTTAATTAATTCACAACAATTAGGATACCTAATAATCCATGTTTTTTTTTCTGTGTTTCTCTCTTTTTCTCTCTCTCTTTTGGGTTACACATTCTCCTGATATATCAGTGATCCTGTCCACCTCTTGTTCCTTGCCTGATCCATCCTGACCCCCTACATATGGATAGAGTGCTCCTCATTTGCAAACCACTCACTGCAGCTGAGTATAGTTCCACATGAAGCACCCAACGATCCATGAGGTTACTGTGGAGGGTTAAATTCGAAAACCATGAAGATGGATTTGGACAGAACTGTTCATTACTGCAATCGCCATGAACAGTTCTGCATGCAAGTGCCCAGTGAACAGCTGATTGAGTTTCGACACCTCAACAATGATGGAACTATGATGAACAAACATTCAAGGTCACCCAGATGAGGATGGGTTTCCTTTTAAGTCTGGTTTTTCTCAAGGTTTCTTCCTCATACCATCTTTGGAGGTTTTTCCTTTCCACTGTCACCAATGGCTTGCTCATTGGGGATTAATGTATTATTTATAAATGGGATAAACGAATTTATGATGTTAACAGTAATATTTTTTATCTATTTGCTGTAAAAGTGCTATAAAAAGCATACTGAAAAAAAAAAGAAATAAATTGCAAATTTCATGACTGTCAACCCCAATATATTTTTTTTCTAATAAATTTTTTTAGTTTATTAAAAAGGTTTCTTGCAACAATTTAGAAATAGCAATAAAATGTGATCAGCTATAAAAATTGCTTATCTAGTCACATCTAAATCGTTTGAACTTAAACTGTCAACGTAAGCCACTGAGCCCAAGATACTAAGTTCAATATATTCCAGTTTTGGCCAGGCTCTGCTCTTCAAATGGATCAATTCAGATGTTTTCCCACCATGTCTGGCCTATGCTCTCTAAGTTGTAAGAGGGCGCAGCCTGCGGGATCCGAGAGCCCAGAAATGCCACTGTGCCATTTAAAGAGGCCATAAGAATGCAGTCGCAGCATGCCAAACATCCACGCTCATTACCAACAGAATGTAGAAGAAGTGCTCCAAGTCAGCATACCAGAGACAATCTGTACCTTCAAGGAGTATCCTGCCTGCGAGGATTGATTGACCCCTCGAAAGTGCACTGCACCACTGCCGTAATACATTTCAAACTTTGCAAAAGCACTAATTTCAGGACGGTCTTTAAAGAGAAGAATAAATCTGACTGCAGTTGTCTGAAGCCTTATTAGCATTATCCTATCCTAGATTGAAGAACTCTATGTTTAGAGGCTTGTTTTCTTTCCATAGTGATCAAGATTGAAGCGGGGGAAAATCCTGAAAAAGAACTGCATGTAGAACTACTGCTGAATTCATATGCATTGCATGCATACCCCCCATACAGCACCCAGCATCCTACTGAAGAAATATAACAGAATATTTATGTAAATTATGTCAGGTACATTAGGGTGACCACCAACCAACATAGTAACAAAATATGTTTAGCAAATACACCTCCAAAATGCAGTGTATAAAATCATGAGGACATAAAAATCTTGTACTGCTGCAGGGCTTTAATCCACAAAGGCGAATGTTTTTTTTAATTTTTTTATTTCGAATCTTTTTATCAGCACCATTGTCACCGTCATTCATCAGCATGCTTTTTCACTGATTAATTCAGGCTGATGGCTCTCGAGTGCTGTCTGCCACACAGCCTTGTATATTTCTGTCTGCAGTAGGTGTGTGAAACCTGCTAAAATAATGATAATGGCAAGGTGTCAGCGATGTGAGAGAGAGGTGGGTTGCCAGGTATTGAGTCAGATATCAAAATGTCACATTCTAAAAATGTATTGCAGGACTACAGAGATGAATTACCTTCATGATAAATTCATAGGTATAGAACAGTCAGCATAAAAGTTTAAAAGCAAGTAAAACAGAACTGTGTATTAGTGCATTTATCTACAATATATGGACAAAAGTGTTAGGACACCTGACTTGACAACAGCCATATGTGGTTCCTCAAACTGTTACCATTAGGTTAAAAAAGACCTAATTGAAGAGTATGTCTTTAGATGCAGTAACTTCACTTGAACTAGGAGACCCAAATCTGTTCCAACGCGACAATAGACCGGCTTTATGAAGATATGGTTTCAATGGATTGGAGTGGAAGATCTTGAGTGGCCTGCAAGCTCTGACTTCAACCTTATAGAACACCTTTGGGACATTGACTACACCCCAGGACTTCTTACCCTTTAGCAGTACATACCCTAACTAATGCCCCTATGGCTGAGTGAGCGCAAATCTAGCGGAACATCTTCCCAAAAGAGTGGTGGTTATTATAACAGCAAATGGAGACTAAATGTAATATCGGAATGCATATACAAATCTTTAGACCAGGTGTCCACAAACTTTAGTCCATCCATCCATCCATCCATCCATCCATCCATCCATCCATCCATCCATCCATCCATCCATCCATCCATCCATCCATCCATCCGTTTATGAAAAGAAAACAACAACTGTCAAGAGCTACCATGACACATTTGACTTAAATACATAATTTAAGCTTGGAGAGAAAAGTTGAATATTTCAAGATAATTCAATCATTTATTGATCTGAGATCAATAACATCTGTAATGATTTTACAGAGAAAAACACTTACACATTCCATTCACTTCAACTTTAATCATAAATAATATCAGTATCTCTGATGCACACCGTTATTAAGGTCTGAACTACACAAATAAAGATTGCTGAAAGTGTCGATTTTCCTTTATGGGAAAAAAAGATAAAGTTTGTAGCACAAGGCTTATGAAAGCTTATGATATTAAAAAGGTTGTGTAGCACAGTGTGAGTGTGCGCATGTGTGTATGTTTTCTTTAATAAAGAGAACAAAATGAGAGCTCAAATTGAAATGGCTGAACAGACCAGGTCTCTGCAACCCTTTTTCGTTGTAAACATTTATCCACAAATAAATGAATGAATAAATAAATAAATAAATAAATAAATGCTGATCCTTCTCTGTGTGTGTTTCATGATGAGAGCCGGAATTCTTACAGCTTTCATCATTATGAAAAATTTGCACGGGTGCACACTCACAGACGAGGTGTCAGCACAACAAATGCTTTGCAGATTAATGATTTAATTAATAATAAAAATAAAAGCCCCTCTCCTCACAATATCCTCTTAGTGCAGGTGTGCCAGGGAACTTTTTTTAATTATTGTGCTCAGATGTTTGAAATACCGCTAGTGTGGGCCAAATTAAAGTGTCTGTTTACATGGCTGTTCCCTTTTCTGACTTGATTTTACATTTTAAAAAGCAATTGCTGTCAAACACATAATATACAAAATAGTTCAATGTGAATGAAGAGCAGTCAGAAGGTATTATCTAGATACAATTATGTGGCAGTCTAAGATTTAAATAAATCATCCATTCTGAATGTTAGCTAAAAGTGATGACTCAATGGGATCTATGATGACAGCAGGGTAAACTGAGTGAACAAGTGTATGAAGAAGTATAACTGCTGTACCCAGAAGAATTTGGATTTGTAGTTTTCACAAGATTTGCTTACATTACTGGATCCTGTGTTGTCAAGTGGCCTATAACTATTTACAATTTGTGTTACACATAGTACAAAAAATATAACCAACTAATCACACCCATATGTTCTTGTTGAACATCCCATTATAGATTCAGTCCCATTTTGTTGCTAGAATAGCCTCCACTCCTCTGGGAAGGCTTTCTATTAGATTTTGTGCATTAATTTGTGCTTATTTGTTGAACTAGAATGCTTAATGTGCACCATTGTTCAGTGAAGTTGACTTTAGGGCTCTCTGCAGGCTACAGAAGTTCTTCCAATCCATCCTTCACAAACCCTGGGTTGATAAGACTGCTTTCTAAATGGGGATGCTGTCATATTGTAACGTTTTAGTCCTTTATTTCAAGTAAGGCGGATAACTTAATTCTACAGTATATAAAAGCATTGTAGACAATTGTGTGTCTCACAACACAAGCAGGTTCTTTTCATGAAATGGTAAAATAATACAACCACCACCTACACATTCTTGCTCAGACAAGCTATGCACTCGCTACACATTTACAGGATTCGTTTGCTTTGCAACTGGGACAGTAAAAAAACATTTCAAGTGCTATGCACCATCATCTGCATAGTGACACACTTATGTAAGAAATGTACATTCTGCAATGGGATAAAATAGCTCTTTGTCCCCTACTAAGTTGAATAGAATATAGAGCAGAGTGCAAAGATGAAAAATTACAACGCATACTAAAGTCCTGGATATAAGAAACAAACCCCCAAGCAAAGTTAAGAAGAAATCGTTTTTTAAGAGAAGAAAGCTTGGACATTGTGTGTTTTTATTTTATGAGGTGAAACTAATCTTACCTAACTTTTTTTTTTCTTTAACTCGTTTTCAACGCCCTTCTTCTTAATATTTTGAGTGATTTTTTGCGATTGAAAATTGATTCCCATTGATGTAGCATATGTGATAGGTTATATTTATAACATAGAACAATGGTTTCCAATGTGGGTCTGTGATGCACAGCATGAGGTTACATCAGTAAAAAACCCAAATTATTAAAATCCAAACAATGAATAATGACCAAATGTGCGCTGTCAGAGGACTCTTTGAAAAGTATTACTCCACATATTTTAGTAATTATTCTAATATTTAGTTAAAGGATTATGATACTTTAAAATAAATCTTTGCTTTGAGGATCTGTTGAATTTATTTTACAGTTAAAGGGGTGCATGCCCCAAAAAGGTGTGAGAAACCTTGACTCATAATACATGGAAAGACACTAACAGTAGGTTAGTGTGTGTTCATTTAGCCTCAGCTACAATATCCTTTGTGTTTGTTGCATGGTAAATATGATGCTGTAAATGTGTGATAAGTGCAAAGTCCTTGAAACACAAAGATATACATATATATACTGTATATATTTTTATACGGCAGTATATTTCACTGAGACACAATGCGGATATTTTGTATCTTAAAAGGTTTAAATAATGATATCAAACCAAGCTCAAGGCCTGCCCTTATCTAATGTTTCTACAAAATATGTGTGCTTCACTCAGATGCTCCACTTTTTGCTGAAATTTCAGTTCAAAAGTAATGAGAAATAAGTATAAGAAAAAAAAATGTGCTGACAAAACAGTAGGGTGCAAAGCAAACAAAAATGAGACTGCAATAGAATTGTCAGAACTTGTGGAAGCATCGCTAAAACTAATTTCATCATGACACTGTTACAATGAAGAAAAAAAATAAAAAAACAACAACATTCACAACTGCAGAAATCCCTACTGTGTAATTCAGCCAACATACAAGCAGTGACTACATCTACATGCAGTGATTCTGAGTATGTTTAATGAAATTCTTTCTGAAAGCGAGCGGTTTCTATGCATGTTAAAGCAACTATTTAATTAAGAGTTCTTGTTTGCATGAAGAAATCCATTCTGAATAAAATACAGAGCATGTATTGGGCTCAATATTTCTTCTTTCTCCCCTATACAAATGAGTGCACTTTCTATATACTAGTTATTTAAAGAAATATAATAATAATAGTGAAAGAAAAAAAAGTAGTGACTTGAATAGAATAGCAGAGGAGTGGTCTTTTTACTATTAGCAGCCATCAATTAAATCAATGAAAAATGCTTATAAAATAGTTTGTATACTTGTAATATATTGCTGCTGAATTCTCGATTCTGATTGGTCGATTAATTTTCATTGACAAAAGAGTAGAAAGGACATTAGTTCTGAGTTTAGTTTAAATCATAGGTTTATATTAATGTTAATGAATAATTAAGTAGATCATGAAATAAAATAATAATAAAAATTAATTAAGACTCAATAGTCACAAACAAGTCTTGTCCTCCTTGTTGCTAAATTGTAACCCAGATCTACCCTTAAAATCCTTTCAAACCAAAAGAAAGGAATGTTTTTAAAGATTTGACCTTGATGTGACCTTGAAACCTTTGGAAATTGTCCTAAAATACTCAAATATTCAAGTTCTCGTTCTTAAGATATTGCACTAATGTTAATGTCAAATATTAGACATGTTCAAGAACAGATTTGAACACAAATACACATATTAATGAACGAGTGGAAAAGATCCTAGCGTTCCTGATCCCAATCATGTAACACCTCTGCATGACAAACATGAAAGAAGCAAAAAGAAAAACTATTTCAGACATTTGACCTTGTTGTGACTTTGACTCTGGTTGAAGCACGTCCAGAGTATAATCAGTTCTTCTGTTGGTTACAGTGATACATCTCAATAAATCCTACAAACATTTAAACTCTTGTTAAGATATAACTCGAACAAGAATCTTTAAAAAAATTGAATCAATGGCAAATTTCTGCAGTATAACAGAAATAAATCACTCTCCAGGATGTAATAATAAAACCTAACACTGGAATTTACTTCTTCCTCTGTTGTAGCACAAACAAATATCAGAACATCATAAACCAGGTACTGCAGAGCTTATATTTTTATACCACACAACATTTCAAAAGAACAGGTTAAAACCTTGTACAATGGACAATTAAAAGAACGTTTAAAAAAAGAGATGTTTCTAGGTGATAAGCAAAAGCAATAGAAAGCAATGGAGATGGAATTCTTCCATCAGCTAAACACACAGAAGGACTGACAAGACAAGATTCCGGCGTAGTCAATTTAAGAGAAAAGCCAGAGGTTGCAGGGCTGTATAAACACCAGCGTGTAATGACTAATGAGTGTGTGAGTGGCTCTAGTGGATCTGAGAAGCATTGTGAATTATTCAAAGGACATAAAGCCACTGCTCTCTGTCCCTTTCTGGGTAATACACACAGAGAGTGAAAGGGAAATGAAGTCGGTCACCTGGTTAAAAGGGTAAAAGGGCAAACTTTTAATTAAGTGAGAGAAAATGTCAAGGGCAGGAGGTGAGAGGTAATGCTTTGTATTGCTATCACTGTGTGTGTGGTGTGTTTTGGGGTATTTTCAAGTATGCATGTCATCCTATATCACTGTGTATTAGATCTACAAGTAACACAGTTCATAGCTACAATAACAGCCTTGAATAATATTCAATATAATATAAAATTCAATATCCAAGACAGACCTTTTATCTTGTATTTACAATACTAAACAGTTTTTAAACTGTTTTTGCTCATATGTATGAAGGGGTAAGTACACATAGGAGTTAACAATCAAATTGTGCACATCAGATCGCAGACAGAACTATAGACTGTGTCTCAGTTACACATGCTTCTGATGTTGAACTTAATTTGACTTTGATTTTTTTCTCTTGTGCAGTCCAACACTGCTGTATGACTGTTTTACGTAACCGCAGGAGCTCATGCTGAAATACAGAATTTGGTCCATACATACATGTGGAGAACAATGCATTAAATACATACACTTACTGTAGAAGTGTTGCAATTAGGAACACATGTACAACAAAATATTCCTGCAGTTATCCAACCAGGCCAATCATGTGACAATCAATCAACAATCATGAACATTGAGGTCAAGATGTTTAAAATTGTAAACATTAGAATAAAGTTTGACTTGAACCCGTGACATTATTGTTAAAACTTAATGGGCTGGTTTGAATATTTTAGAAAGTCTCTAGGGTTTTTATTCTATAGTGCAAAAAATAAACAAAACAAAACATTAAATGAATGACAGTTCCATGAATAGAAGCATCTTTCTGATAAAAGAGGAGAAGTTCCACACCGTTTAGCCAGGAACAAAAATCTGAGGCTACCTTTGGTACAGACACACCCAGACTGGATAATTAAAGACAATAAACTTCAATTAAAGTTTAATTATTTTTTTAAAGGTTTAGCTTGTGCACATGATTTCGAAAATAATGATTTATTAATGCAATGTATTTGTCCTCTTATTGGTTTGAGAATTACTGAGCATAACTCAGACTATGAATCGTAATTGTGTAATGTGTAACGGTACCCAGTTGTAAAGTTTAGCTCTGATAGTTCGCCAGATGTGTTAGTTTGATTCTCTAGATTTCTGTGCTTGAACTGCTGTTAAATCGTTATCCCAGCCATATTCTCACCCTGTGCATTGATATCTTTCACTGATCTGGTGTTTCTTTTTCTTTCCTGCCCTTTTTTTTGACAGGCTGGAGAACAAAACACACCAAAAAACAAAACAAAACAAAAAAACACACAGATCCTCTAACGAGTGTAAACACGTCAGGAAATAACCAAGCGTTATTGTTTTTCTCACCGTTTTTTTTTTTTTTTTTGTCTTTAAACAGAAGTTATACAGTAGTTTAGCTAGCCAGATAAAAGATAAACTGCAGTAGGGTGTGCATGGTTTATTCCACAAATGAGCAGAGTTACATCACGGCCTTTTAAGGCAGTCCAATCCCGAGCTAGCCAACCAATTTTTATTATTGAGGGAAAACAAAATCCAAAACTATATGGCCCTGTGTAAAAAAGTGTGTTAAAACTGTGTTAAAACTGCGGTTTATCACCCCTGAGTTTAGTTTCTCTAGCCACACCCAGGCCTGATTACTGCCACACCTGTTCACAATCAAAAAATCTCTTGACATCATGTCGAGATCCAAAGAAGTTCTGAAACAAATGAAGAAGAAAGTAATTGAGATCAATCAGTCTGGAAAAGGTTATAAAGCCATTTCTAAAGCTTTGGGACTCCAGCAAACAGTGGAGAACCTTCCCAGGAGTGGCTGGATGAACAAAATTACCCCAAGAGCACAGCGACGACTCATCCAAGAGGTCACAAAAGACCCCACAACAAAATTCAAACAACTGCAGGCCTCAATTAAGGTCAGTGTTCATGACTCCACCATGAGAAAGAAACTGGGCAGAGTTCCAGGACCAAAAACTGCTGCTGAACAAATAAAACATAAAGGCTCGTCTCAGTTTTGTCAGAAAACATATTGATGATCCCCAAGACTTTTGGGAAAATACTCTGTGGACTGACGAGACAAAAGTTGAACTTTTTGGAAGGTGTGCGTCTGGCATAAAAGTAACAGCGCATTTCAGAAAAAGAGCATCATACCAAATAAAATATGGTGGTGGTAATGTGATGGTCTGGGGCTGTTTTTGCTGCTTCAGGACCTAGAAGACATGCTGTGATAAATGGAACCATAAATTCAGCTGTTACGAAAAAAATCCTGAAGGAGAATGTCCGGCCATCAGTTTGTGACCTCAAGCTGAAGCGAACTTGGTGGGTTCTGCAGCAGGACAATGAATCAAAACACACCAGCAAGTCCACCTTTGAATGGCTGAAGAAAAACAAAATGAAGACTTTGGAGTGGCCTAGTCAAAGTCCTGACCTGACTCCTATTGAGATGCTGTGGCATGACCTTAAAAAGGCGATTCATGCTCGAAAACCCTCCAATGTGGCTGAATTACAACAATTCTGCATAGATGAGTGGAGCAAAATTCCTCCACAGCGCTGTAACAGACTCATTGCAAGTTATCGCAAACGCTTGATTGCAGTTGTTGCTCCTAAGGGTGGCCCAAACAGTTATTAGGTTTAGGGGCAAACACTTTTCCACACAGGGCAATGTAGTTTTGGATTGTGTTTTCCCTCAATAATAAAAACCTTCATTTTAAAACTGCATGTTGTGTTTACTTGTGTTATCTTTTACTGATATTTAAATTAGTTTGATGATCTGAAACAATAAAGTGTGACAAACATGCAAAAAATGAAAAAAAAAAACAGACCACTATCACACCACTGTGTACTTATTTACATATATGTGTGTTTCCCAACTGTTACAACAAAGTTGGAAGCACAGTGCAGGATGTCTTTGGATGCAGTAGCATTAAAATTTCTCTTTAATTGAATTAGGAGACGCAAACCTGTTCCATGAAGATATGGTTTTAATTGGCTGTAGTGGAAGATCTCAAGTGCCCTGTTGAAAAACTCTGACCTCAACCCTATCAAACACTGTTGGAATGAATCGGAATGCTGACTGCACCCTAGGTCACATCACCCTACATCAATACCTGCCTTTAGAGACTTTCCTTTGCCATGAGGTTTGCCATTTTTAAACAAATAAATTACAATTTCCTCTGCCCTTGACCACATTTGAATATTTTAACAAAATAAATAAAGTTTTTGACTGAAGGCGTTTATAATATGGCATTCCTTTCGGCATGTCCACATCACTTTCTAGGCACGAATGGAATATTTTAATGCATTTAAACTTACTTGGACACAGTTTGGGCAGAGTGTTGCCATGGAAACAGGACGCTGCCAACAGCAGCACGGTAGCTGTAAACTCCCAGCAGGCCGAGTGCCAGGGCGATCTTAGACACCAGTGAACAGTGGCGCTGGACCAGCAGGAAAATCAGTAACAGAGAGAGAACAGACAGCAGAGACAGGAACAGCTTATGATCCCCACTGTGGAAACACACACACACACAAAGGTAATTACATTTCAATGGTGCAATTTCTGCAAGAACACTATCCCTGTTGAGGCAAATGTGCAGACAGACACACACACACTTTTCAGACACCACATACGAGCTCCTTTATACAGGCACGCCTGTCCACTCAGTAACTCACCTGCACCCATACACAAAACCTTTCAAAACACACACACGCATGCACACACACATGTCCTGACATTTATTAACACACATGTACTAACCCTCCCACACTCACACTCACACCCATACCCCTACCCATACACAACCACACTTACACATACACATACACATACAATTAGAAAATTCCAGAAAATTGGAATCTTTCCTTTAAAAAATGTCAGCATCCTTCATTGTAAAAGTTATGTGTTTTTCGAGTCTCTGAAAGCCAGACACTATAGATTCAGCAATAAAGCCAGCGCCTGACTGGATGTGCATTGCACATAAACCCAGAGTGTAATAAATCTCTAATAAAAGCTGGCTGAAAACTGAGCTAATTTATATTGACAAGCCACTGAGTTTATTTTTCTGTTTTTCATTCAATTTGTTGCTCAGTAACTTTAATATCTCGTCTTGTAAGTGTTCTTATCACTGATGCTTAGTGGAATGTGAAACTTGTTCTGGGACAAAAAAAAAAAAAGGACCCAGAATGTGATCTTACCTACTAGAGTACACGGAAAGCAAGCCAAATTCACATTTAGTCTAACAGCACTAAATTAGGCTGATATGATGAAATCTAATTCTTTAAACTTGCCATCATCTTTAAAAAGAAAATTCTGGCATATAACTGGCATTTGAAATGCTTTTTGGCATATTATGTCATTTTCTGTAAAGCAGACTTACATCGCTCTGTGTGATTAAGCGGTCATGTCTAATTCGCTCGAACGGTCAAGTCTAATTCCATCTTCTCCATTTACAAATAACAAGCTTGAATTAACCAAATTGTGAATCCATGTCACGATTAATTTTGTACCAAATGGGCCAGCATTAACAGTTTATTACTGGCTGCAATGAAAAATATCTAAAAAAAAAAAAAAAAAAAAAAAAAAAAAAAAAAAGGCCAATTGGAGAAGCAAAGAAGCAGAAAAGAAAAAGTATTGTCCTTCCACAGTCTCTGTGGAAAAACATTCAGAAACATATCAAATTGTACTAGAGCACTAAAGGAAAGGATGCTCTGGAGAAAAATGAATTTCTTTTTAAATTTATGAACGTGTATCTTTCAGACTAAGGATTATAAGAGAAAGCTGAAAGCATTAAGACAGGATATTCACCAAACTAGAACACTGCGATTCTGTCCATATCCCATATACAGGAGATGGCAGAAGTATGTTTTTTTTTTTTTATTCTTTCAATATCAACAGAATAGAAAGTTAAGCCAGGTTTTTCGGATTTCTGGACTGATTTTGCTGTTGCAAAAGCAGTCTTTCTTTGTGAGTTAAGATCTCTGAGGATTAGAAAGTATGTCACATGCTCTTTGGCATGTCCTGGCAATGTCTGAAAAAAACAAAATCGGATTCAAATCTCTCAAGCTCTACATACCAAGAAATCATTTTAAATGCATGTTTACATTAATATATCTCTGCAAGCCTGTATATTTATAATTACATTGATGGCATTTGGCAGAAGTGCTTATCTGGAGTGACTAACAATAATTGTATTTATAAAACTGAACAGTCGAGGGAGAAGAGCCTTGCTCAAGGTCCCAGAAGGGGCAGCTTAGCTGGGATTTTGACTTATGACCTTTCAACCATGATGAAACTTGTCATTTGTTGCCTTTTTTTTTTTTTTTTTTAAATGTGTTGCTTACCTAGACCTAACATAAATTTTTTTTTTAACACAACACTGACTTAAAATATAATATGAATTCATAATATGAGTCATTTTCATTAATGTCCTTGTTGTAGAGTCTGTTATAAAAACAATATAGATAGACTGTTATAATAGTAAACAAAATGAAATGGGTGTTCAGCAATATATAATGCATGCTAATGAGTATTTGCTAATAAGTATTTCACATGAATATATATTCAAGAGATACCGTTTGTACATTGTATATTGTACACAGCAGTTTCCAGATAACATAAGTTACCACAGAGGCTTGCTCATCAGGGATAAATGCACACCATTCACCTTGACTGTTGATTTCTGTAAAGCTGCTTTGAGACAATATCTGTTGTGAAAAGCGCTATAGAAATAAACTTGACCTGACTTGACTTGACTATATATAGGCAAATTATTGAGACATATTTTTGACTTTTCCAGCCATATGTGGTTCTTCCCCAATTGCACACAATTGTATAGGATGTCTTTCGATGCGGTACCATTAACTTTTTCCTTCAAATAAACTAGAAGACCCAAACCTGTTCCTGCAACTCAATGGTCACAAACCATTGATCTGTGAGGCGGCACGGTTCCTTTATTGTTATGCAACAAAAAAAAGGGGGGTTTTATACATTGAATGAAACATTAAATGTTGTTCTGTAAAAAGCAGGTATTACCACAAGATTTCTACAATAAAAAAAAAATATGAAAAAGTTATGCCATCTTAATTTACTTCAACTACTAATTAACTACTAATTAATAATTTACTTAAGATTCAGCCATCTTTTTGCCCACAAGTGTAAATTCAACCTAAAGCAGTCTGTTCACTTTAATAACCTGGCTCAATAATTTCATGATCATTTCATGACAATTTCCTGTCAGTATCTTCCTGCAAGAGCAGTGACTCACTAATGAAATGCAGCCAGATTACTAGTTTTCTCCTAAAAATCAAGATGCATCATCAGTGGCAGATTTTCCACATCTTCAAACAAGTCTCTTGAGATCATTGTGTCGCTGCTGTTATAGGCAAATAGACATGTTTACATGTTTAATGCATGTATTAGTGATTACATTTCGGAGGGTAAAGAAAAAATAAATCAATGACGGGCATTTAATGTGTTTCAAATCATAGTAGCATGCACTGCTTTTGCAAATACTTTTTGTAAATACTGTGTGTGTGTGTGTGTGTGTGTGTGTGTGTGTGTGAGAGAGAGTTTATTAGGAATGGAAATAATGTGCCTTTTTAGCATGCTGGCTGTGTTCTTTTCTCATCTAAGGTAATCATGTGTGGGACATTGAGACTGAGACAAGTGTATTTGAGTGAGAAGGTGAAGGATATTGTTAATGTTGCGTGTTTGTGTTAGGGATGTAACTAAATAAGAATATATTTTTTTAAATGAGCATATAATCGCAAACAAATAAACATATATACAATTACAAATTGTAATTTGTTTGTTTATATCCAGCTGAATGCAACAAATTTATTTATTTTTTTAATCATTTGATCACAACAAAAAATGACCATGTTTATTGAACATGTGACGATGCCGTGCAACTAAATGTTCAGGGTCACGGTGGTTTAAATTACATTAATGTTATTATTTTTTAGGAAACTATTATTAAATTAAATCGAAATGACCACAAACGAGTTCAAACCACCATAACAGGAAAAATAAGGTTGAGGAACTGTCAGAGCTGTTCACAAATTTGGTATAACAATGTATTATTTTCTTGTGTTTTTCAGTAAGTTACTTTGGGACACAGATGTGGATACTTGGAACAGGAAACATATATGTGAGTCAGCAGATAAGTAAGTTTATCTTACAGTGCATCCAGAAAGTACTCACAGCGATTTACTTTTCCCACAGTTTATGTTACAGCCTTATTCCAAAAAAAGATTGAATTTATTATTTTCCTTAAAATTCTACAAACAATACCCCATAATAAAAGAAGAAATCTTAGCAAATTTAGTAAAAATAAAAACAAACAAAAAATCTAATGTACATAAGTATTCACAGTCTTTGCCCAATACTTTGTTGAAGCAACTTTAGCATCAATTAGAGCCTGAAGACTTTTTCAGTATAATGCTACAAGCTTGGCACACCTATTTTTAGGCAGTTATTCCCATTCTTCTTAACAGCCATTTTCAGATTTCTCCTGAGATGTTCAATTGGCTTCAAGTCTTGGCTCTGTATGGGCCACTCAGGGACATTCGCAGTCTAGTGCCATAGCCACTCCTTTGTTATCTTGGCTGTGTCCTTAGAGTCCTTGTCCTGTTGGAAGATGATCCGTCGCCCCAGTCTGAGGTCCAGAGCGCTCTGGAGCAGGTTTTCATCAAGGATGTCTCTGTACATTGCTGCATTCATATTTCCCTTGATCTGGACAGGTGTCCAAGTTCCTGCCACTGAAAAACATCCCCACAGCATGATGCTACCACCATCGTGCTTCTCTGTAGGAATGGTATTGGCCAGGTGATGAGCGGTGCCTGGTTTCCTACAGACATGAAGCTTGGCATTCAGGCCAAAGAAGTCAATCTTTGTTTCTCATGGTCTAAGAGTTTTTTAGTTGCCTTTTGGTAAACCCCAGGTGGGATGTCATGTGATATTTACTGAGGAGTGGCTTCGATCTGGCCACTTTACCATTCAGGCCTGATAGGTGGAGTGCTGCAGAGATGGATGATCTCCTCTCCACTCTATACAGAGAAACGCTGGAGCGCTTTCAGAGTGACCATCGGGTTCTTGCTCACCTCCCTGACTAAAGCCCTTCTCCCATGATCACTCAGTTTGGCCAGGCGGCCCCCTCTAGGTCCATTTATGTTTGATAGAGGTCTCTGCATTCATTGGGACCTTCAATGCTGCAGAATTTAGTCTGTACCCCTCTCCATATCTCGCCTCGATACAATCCCATCTCAGAGGTTTACAGACAATTCCTTGGACTTCTTGGCTTGGTTTGTGTTCTGACACTGTTAATTGTGGAACCTTATATAGACAGGGGTGTGCTTTTCCAAATCACATCCAATCAAATGAATTTACCACAGATGGACTCCAATCAAGTTGTAGAAACATCTCAAGGATGATCATTGGAAACAGGATGTTCCTGAGCTCTATTTTGAGTGTCACGGCAAAGGCTGTTAATATTTATGTCTGTGTGCTTTTTTCCTTTTTTTTTATTTTTAATACATTTGCAAAGATTTTAAGCAATCTTCTTTCACGTTGTCATTATGGGACATTGTTTGTAGAATTTAGAGAAGAATAATGAATTTAATCTATTTTGGAATAAGGCTGTAAAGTAAAGCGCTGTGACTACTTTCCGGATCCACTGTAAATCACTGAGTGGACACATATACAGTACACCCCAGACAAACAGGACTTCCCAGTAAACAGAATTCTAACCAACAACCTCACATGTTAATAATAGTGTAAGCATTTATGTTGTAAGCTTGAAGTAGCTCAACAAGCTATTTGAACAAGAAGCAATATTTGGCAGTCGAGTCTGCATTTCCTCCTGAGTCAAGTGTGAGGCGTCTGAGCACAATCTGAGCCTAACATTTAGCCCTCCGTGTCTTTCAGACGAAACACGCAAAAAAAAAAAAAAATCCGGTAGAGTGGATGACTCACTGCTCTCAAACCGCCGATGTGCACTTCATCTGCATGCACAGAGCCGCTTGTCATTACACAGCAAATTACTGACCATGTCTCTGATGTAAAGCATCATGTGATATGTGGCGAATGCAAAGTATGCACTTACTAAGACATAAAGCACTGCAGGGTGTAATCTTATAGAAAATTATCACCAATGGGGCCTGATGTGAGGTGGATACAAAGCAGGTGATTTTCTTATTACAGCACAGCAAACCTAGTAGTGGGTTTAGTTGTTGAATGAATAGCCAATTACTAATTACAAAATTGTATTTCATCACTGACTAATCACTCAGTCAGAAAAATAATTGCATTAATTATTTCTAATTACTCTTCTTCTTAATTCTTGAAACCGATAAAATGTTTAATTTATTATTATTTTTCTATAGTATTGCTGGAAGCCTGTACAGTATGTAATAAAACTTTGTCATAAAAACTCTAATAAACAACTTTATTCATTACTTTTTCAGAAAGCTATCTTTAATAACCTTCTCAGACCTCCCAGGCAAAAAAGGGGAAAAAAGTTGTTTTTATTTTTTTGTTTTTTTGCTGTTTACTTAGTTTTTGTTTTGTTCTGCTGGGTTTTTTCATTGTTTTTTGGTTAGACTTAGTAAAAAAAAAAAGTCGGCATTTACATCCACAATATACTGTACTTCAAATGCATGACCTGATCAGCTATTTAACTTGAGTATCAGTGTTCCTATATTTATTAGAGATGCCACCAGAACTTTTTAAGACCAAAAAAAAAAAATGACAACAGCAGCATTTTATGGATTTTTTGGAAAGAAAAAGAAATACATTTTGTAGATCTGGCAGGATCATGCATATAGAGTTTTGATGAAATGGGATGTTAGGATGCTGTCGTCCACCTAATCTGATGTGTTATGCCGCCAAAGCTACCTTGAAAGAGAACTTGCACCCTGATTACACTGTACAGTGTCTGTGACTTTTATGTAACAATTAGGATACTTAATACATAATCCCCCATTTTACCTCAGTTAGAATCTCGCACCCCCGGTTTATCGCGGAATTGCATTTGTCACAAAACAAATTTGTTCAGCTGAATTTCCCGGTCTCTCACGGATAGCACCATAGACCAAAAAACTTATAGGGGATTGTTTTCATGGAGTTTTATATTGAAATAATTAAATTTCTTAATATAACTCGAGATCTTCGAGTTCGAGATTTTTCGTTTATCACAAGCGGTTTTGGAACGTAACCACCTCGATAAATGGGGGATTACTGTAATCCTTATTTCTCTCTAAATGTCGACAACCCCCGACCCACCCTCGCCACCCTATTGAGGTACCAGTTAGCACTGGTCGTGTCACTTTCTTTTTTCCAGATCTGACTAATTCATCCTATAGCCCTACCGCTGGAAAGAGTTCTCTTCAGTGGGAGACCACTCTGTGCAGCTAAAGATGATTTTAAATGAACAGCCTAAAGATCCACAAAGAGCAACTCAAGAACCATGACGAGGGATTTGGACTGTAATTAATAGAAATAATCTACTACAATGGCTCCATTTCTGCATTTAAGGGCCCTTCACTGAACAGTTCACTGAACATCACACCTCAACAATGCTAAAACTATAATGAATGGATATTAGGTAACGACCACTTAAGGAAACGTTCTCTTTTGATTCTGGATTCTTCATCATAGCATCCCAGGGAGTTTTTTCCTTGGCATTAGGGATAAGGCACTAAACTTATAGGCACTAAACTTATAGGCACTAACATATAAATTCAAATGTTACAACCTATTTATTTCTGTAAAGCTGCTTTGAGACAAAGGCCACTGTTAAAAGCGCTATACAAATAAAACTGAATTAAATCGAACTGAATGAAAATGTAAAATTATTAAAGGTGGCAAGTAGAATTACAAGGTGTTATAAAACACTGTTGTTTGCTTGCTTATCTCTCCTGCACTGCGCTCACACCTGCTACTCTCCAAAATATTTGCAGTATTTGTAGTATTGTATTTGCAATGTGGATTACAGTAGCCTCATATATTTATGACAGAAATGCTTCAACAAACATATTTTATATTTAAAATTTATATATTAAACCACAAAAGAAAACAGCATCAGAAAGTGGTAGTGATGAGAATACAATGCTTGAGACAATGTTTGTTGTGAAAAAGCGATATAGAAATAAACTTGGCTTAGTGCAAGTCCATAACATTATAGTAAAATAGTTCATTTCAAAATCACAAAAACCCCAAAAAAGAATAATGGAGAACTCTTCATGTAGTAATGACCTAGACCTTTAAACTCTATTGATGAATAATTCTGTTACATAAAATAAAATATTTTTTTAATGGAATTATTTATCTGCTTTTACGAAGTGCAGATGACGTGACTGCTGTTCTCCTGAGAAGGTCATTAACCATTTACTGTAGATGTATCTACACTTTCATTGGAGTTAACCAGTGGCACAATTAAATGATTTGACTTAATTTGGAAAGGCATACACCTGTCTATATAAGGTCTAACTGCTGAAAATACATATCCATATGCAGAGCCATGAGGTCAAAGCAACTGGCCGCAGAGCTCAGGACTATGTAGAGGTACAAATATAAGGAGAGCTACCAAAAAACATTCTGCTGCATTTAAGGCTCACAGGAGCACACAGGCCTTCATAATTATTAAATGGATGAAGTTTGAAGCAAACTGGACTCTAAGAGTAACCTTAGTGTACTGTATTCTCAATAGAGTACTCTTAGAGAATAGAGATGGCTGCCTGGTTGAACTGAGCAATCATGGGAGTAAGGCTTTGGTACAAGAGATGACAAAAACCCACTGGTGAGTCAGGTTGAGCCCCAGAGATCATGTGTGGAGTTGGGAGAAACTTGCAGAAAGACAACCATAACTCTGACACTCCACTTATCTGAGCTTTAGTAGTAATCAGACAAACACTCTACTTAGACATAGGTTACGGTATGTTTCTTCTATTTAATTGCAGTCAAGCCATGACAAGTGGGTGGACTAAAGCAAACACTGATTAGTCAATGGCAGAATGAAAACCAGGATTGACTGCCAAAGTTTTGTTCTCTTTCAAATATCTTTTGTATTCTGCTCGATTAAGAAGGTTATATAAGATTTTATGTTAAATCCTAAATAGTGTTGTATTCACTATACACTATACCATTAAATTGTGCAGTATTGTACTACCTAACTTCACCTTCTTTCGTGAAAAAAGTTTTTTAAAGAAAAACTGACATATGCACTCACTCAGGTTGCACATAGCCCCAAGTCGGGATTTGCTGCAAGGCCATGCCATGCTGTTTGTTGGAGAAACACTACTTTTCTCCCAGGCACAGATGGCATGGGATTCCAACTGTAAACACAACAATGGCAACCATTTACTTTAGGCCAATTAGAAAAAAAAAAAGTTGTATAGTTTATAATTCCTTCTATGTTTGTTAACATAATTTCCGTTGCAGTTCCCAGGTTCCAGAAAGTGATGTGATGTTTACTCTTGCTGGGTTTTGTGATATCTAATTTATTTTTGCCTTCAAATATTTACTCAGCTGTAAAGGCTTTGGTATTTTTATTTATTAATTTATTTTTATTTATTAATTTTTGTTAACTACTACCACACAGTAAGATGGCCTTCATCTAATTGGCCTGTTTACACAATGTGACTGCCACAAAAACTTTAATATTTTCGAATAACTATAAAATCAAATATTTAAACTACTACAAAAATGATTATCTTGATTCCCCCCTATTTCTCAGCCATGGCATCTCATGGTCTTCCCTTCTTATTATGCATCCCATGAGGTATGAAAATGCATTCATCATGTAATAAAATATGAACAAGTGCAAAGTCTAGGCAATAATCAAAGTGAGCAAATGCAAACCTGGAAGCCTTAAGGACAAATTAAAATTTGTGTGTTGAAAATGTTACAAGCATTCAGTATCAGTTCCGTGTCAATAATTAAATATGGACTCGTTATTATTAAGGCTCTCTCTGAAAAGGAAATTGGTCATAGCAGCATGAAAATTCGTAGAGTTTTGGTTTTACTGTTACAGAACAAACATCCAAAAAAAAAAGGAATTAATCAAGATTCGTCAAAAACGTTCCTGCCTATAATTAAAATTAAATATAAGAATAAAAATGAAACAGTGAGTCAGTAAATGCTTTCCAGTAGATTAGAATGTGAAATGGTAACTGCAGTCAGACACAAAGCACACCTTTTTCAACAACACAGAAAGGCTTCAGACAACCAGAATGGGGGGAAAAAACAAGTTAAGGAACATATAGTAGAACTTCTATCAATTTTGGCTGTGCAAGTTAGATTTATGCTGTGTCACAGAGCATTTCTTAGCACCTGGGAAGCTCCAGTCATGCAGCAGTGATAAGCAGTGATTTGAGACCAACAGGAGACAATCAGAAGAGATAGAACATTGTTAGCACTTACATCACCCCATATCATTCGCACATTTTATTTCCCTACCACTCAGCAGGAAGCGATAAACAATGCGCCTTCGTGCCGATTCCTGGCTTGCTGGGGCTCACCGGAGTACTTGATTGAACCGAAAATGATAAAGATATGAGAGAAGGAATGAGCCTGATGTGATTCAGAAGTCATTAAGGATAACAAGTACAATTATCAGGTTAATGGTTCATATTAGCATATGGCATGATGTTGTTGTAAAAAACACCTAGATTCTACTTTAAAGGTAGGGACACACCAAACCGACGCTAAAGAACTAGCTCTGAGAAAAGCCAACTGTAGCATCGTCTCACGTTGCCTCACATCGCTTTCACCTCGCAAAAAATGTGCACCAGAACACATCGGCCAGACCAAAGTCCCCATTTTTCATGAGCTGAACTCAAAGATCTAAGACTGTTTCTATGTACACAAAAAACTATTTCTCACAAATCTGTCTAAATCTGGGTTAATAAGCACTTGTCCTTTGCTGAGAGAATCCATCCACCTCTAAGGTGTGGCATATCATGATGCTGATTAGACAGCATGATTATTGCACAGGTGTGCTTTAGGCTGGCCACAATAAAAGGCTACTTTAAAATGTGCAGTTTTATCACACAGCACAATGCCACAGATGTCGCAGGTTTTGAGGGAGCGTGCAATTGGCAGGATGACTGCAGGAATGTCCACCAGAGCTGTTGCGTGTAAATTGAATGTTTATTTTTCTACCATAAGCCGTCTCCAAAGGCGTTCCAGAGAATCACAACCGCAGACAATGTGTAACCACACCAGCTGAGGACCTCCACCTCTAGCATCTTCACCTCCAACATTGTCTGAGACCAGCCACCCGGACAGCTGCTGCAACCATCTTGCATAAGATTCCAACAGTCAGAAACCGCCTCAGGGAAGCTCATCTGCATGCTCGTCGTCCTCATTGGGGTCTCGACCTGACTGCAGTTTGTTGTCGTAACCGACTTGAGTGGGCAAATGCTCACATTCGATGGCCTCTGGCACTTCGGAGAGGTGTTCTCTTCATAGATGATTCCTGGTTTTTACTGTACAGGGCAAAATGCTTAAGGGAAATGGTGGCCACACCAGATACTGACTCCCCCGAACCCCCTGATACAGTAAAACTGCACAATTTAGAGTGGCCTTTTATTGTGGCCAGCCTAAGGCACACCTGTGCAATAATCATGCTGTCTATTCAGCATTTTGATATGCCACACCTGTGAGGTGGCTGGATTATCTCGGCAATGGAGAAGTGCTCACTAACACAGTGTTAAAGATTTAGACAGATTTGTGACCAATATTTAAGAGAAATAGGCCTTTTGTGTACATAGAAAAAGTCTTAGATCTTTGTGTGCAGCTCATAAAAAATGAGCAATAACAAAAATGTTACATTTATAATTTTGTTCAGCATAGCTTGTACGTTCTGCGCTTGCGTGTACTCCACCATAGCAGCAGGTGGCAGTAGTCTGTATTCAGCATTCAAACAAGTAAACCAAAAGAGCTAGAACTGCGAATATATAAAGCAAGCACCATTTACAACTGCTGTGATCATTACTAAGTAATCTGTCGCTTTTTTTTATCATGTTTGCTAAGTAGAAATTGGACCTAGCATTGTCAGCCCATGGTTTCCTTCTTGTGGATGAACAAAGAGAGAAATGGATAAGGAAAATTCTTTGCTTTATTATTCTTTTCTTTGCTTTCATCAGTTTCTTTTTTTTTTTTTTTTATTTCTTCTCGTCGGAGTTCTCTTTCTTGCCGACAAGCTCTGACACACCGAAAAAAAAAATTCAAACCAGAACAATGTTAAAAATCCACACAAAATCAGATTGGTGTGTCCTGGACTTAAGCTGTGAGATATACTGATCACAGTTTAAGCTTAATTATTGGGGTAATTCTAAATGCCATGATTAATAGGTTAATAATAATGAATAATAAATATGTCAGTATTCTGTATCAACCTTACAGTACCGCTGGTTGCCAAGTACTTGCGTGCGAAATGTTTTTTAATAGTCAGGGGGTATGGCTGACTAAGACTTTCCAGTTTGTTAACATGAGCTTGGGATATAATGCAATGCCAATACCTGTATCTGTAAAGTTTAAGATTGATCAGAAGATTGGTGTTTTAAGCCCCAGCACTGTCAAGCTGCCACTGTTGGGTCTTTGAGCAAAACCCTTAACCATATCTGCTTCAGGGGTGTTGTACCATGGCTGACACTGCATTCCGTGCATCATACGTGAAGAGAAAAATTCACTCTGCTCTAATTTATATGTAACAAATAAAGGCTTCTCCTACTTTCGTGAAAGTCTCAAAAAATCGCCAAATGAGATTGCTATCAAGTCAGACATTTCATCCTGTCGCGTGTCTCGTAATGTGTTTCATTTTCGCCTGTTTTGTAGTTCCATATAAGCCTTAATAGTGTTTCTGACTTCGAAGCAAGGGAGAAAAAGGTTTCTCTGATACATCTTGTCCGTGCTTGCCATACAGTTACTGTGAATGTCTTCACTCGCAAAACACGAATGGACATTTTAATGAGGAAAATGCAACAATGAGTTGTTCGACTGCACTACACAAGAATTCAATAAGCATCTCTGCTGCTGTTCAGCACAGTGTATATGCACAGTGAACTTATAATGAACTTAATTATAGCTCATAGTACATCTTGTTTGTTTATAGTCCTGGCTTCAATTCTGCAGTAGTCATGACCATGCATAAGCAAAAAAACAAATGAACAAACAAACTAAACATGCTATATTCAAGCTATATTCCACTTGTAAACCACTTCTGGTTTTCTTGCTGCTGTAATGACATGGCATGATCCTTTGGTTTATATGCAACAAACTGAGTAAAAGGTAAAAAAAACAACAACAAAAAACACACAAGAACTAAACAATGAATGACTGGAAGAAAAGAATTCTGTAGACAGATGAGTCCAATTTTGATGTATTTAGCTCTAACAGAAGAGCTTTTGCTTCTCACTAAGATGGAGAACACAAGAGAAGATGTTGGCAGACTGCCTCACAGTTACAGTCTAACGTGGAGGTGGAAGCTTAATGGTCTGAGGTTGTTTTGGAGCAGGGAAGGTTGGAGACTTGTTCCGGTTGAAAGCAATACCGAACCAACATAGTGATTACTCAATACTGTACTTTACTGTCATGCAATTCCATCTTGACCATGGCTAACTGGAACCAACTTCACCATACACCAAGACAATGACCCAAAGCATACACTCAAACTCTGTAAGTCTTATTAAGAGAGTAAAGGATTGTTATTGATCATGAAATGGCCTGCCAAGTCACTGCACCTAAATCCTATTAAACTGCTCTTGGATTAAATTGCGCTGTCAAAAAAAAAATATCCAACTATTGAAGAACACTTTTGGCAAGTTTTAAAAGAGGAATGGGAAAGTATTTCAGCTGAATGTATGGAGGAACTAACTGTCCAGATGCCAGAAGTGTGTAAAGCTTTTTTTCATGCTAAGACTGTATTTTTAATGAAAAAGTTTCATACTTGTACATCCATCTATCTATCTATCTATCTATCTATCTATCTATCTATCTGTCTGTCTGTCTGTCTGTCTGTCTGTCTGTCTGTCTGTCTGTCTGTCTGTCTGTCTGTCTGTCCGTCCGTCCGTCCGTCTGTCCGTCCGTCCGTCCGTCTAAGTAAATCCTTCATACTGTTACATTACCTTGTTTGTTGCATATAAACAAAAGTAACATGGATGTGTCAAAAAAAAAACTGATAGGCACTGTACATGATATGCATTATTTGTTTCTGACCACACCCAAATTCCACATGTGATCTATCGCTCATCAACGATAGTTAGGAGACATGATATTACAATGGCATATTACTTACATTATCACAAGGCTAATCTGGACAATTTTATGCTCCAAATAACTATATGTGTATTCTGATTTTAACCAAAAGTGGACATTGAGGTAGAAATGCCAGCACAAGTCAGCATGATGTATGAAATCTTGTCTGCCTTTTCCTCAATGTCCACTACATCACCCAAGTTCATAACTGGTCTTGACTAGAGGGGTCCTTCAAGGGGGTCCGTTAGTTCCTTTTGTCGCTAAAATATAATTAAGTTATAAGTATAAGAACTACAAGTATAATTTGTTCAGCAAAAATGTTATTGGCTTAATGGCTTACCAAAGTCCAGATTAGCAAAATAGCATGACTGAATAATTACAGTAATTACATTTCATTGGTTATTTAGCTTGAAATATCTATTAAAAAAATAAAAAAAAATAAAATAAAAAAAAGTGGCCATATGAAAAGGTTATGTTGAAGTGCTTATGCATTGGTGCTTCACATTATCCACTTTTAATTAGCGCCATGGATTATAAGCAGATCAGAGTTTCTGAATGTGGTGAAGGAGCACATGCTTCTCTGTCTGATCATCTCAAACAATCTGCTTTCGCTGCTGACCTTTAATTGAACACTTAGAGAATAAAAAGAGTACATGAAATTGAATAAAAAAAAACTTATGGAGGTCCTTTCTCAATGACCTGCCTTCAACTATATAATTTACATAAATAGACACAATGCCAATCTTTTTTTTTTACTTCAGAAGCCACAAAGATTTATATTTAAAAGATTACAGTTAGCAAACTATTTTTAGTTTTTTTATATCGATCAGTTCCACCATACTCGATTGAGCTGCTAAACTACGTTGAGTTGCTTTGCAATAGACAACCCCTGATATATACATTAATATAATCGTTTAATTTTTTTCGCTCTGCTCGTTTGTACCACTGTGAGTCTGGTACAGATACAGTACATTCAGAAATCTGAAAAGCGCAGGCATATTTGCCTTTGACAGTTAGACTGTCTAGTGTCTTCTGACTGACAGCAACAACTTGTCTCTAATGAACTCAATGATACAGAATGTCTGCAAATTACACACTATGGTTAACAAGACACACACACAGACATACACACACAGGCAAACACATCGACGTTTGCAATGCGCAGGCGCATGTACACGTTCTTGTCCGCGCACACACCTTCCGGTTCCTCTGTTCTAACGAGCATTAATATCCTTTCACAGCGTGAATCATGAGATAGGCTCCGGGGGTCTTAGTACCTGCTCTGATTCATTCTTTCTGTAATGAGAGGAAGTAGTCAGACCCGGCAAAGAAAGCTCCATGTCACGTCTCTCCCCTTTGTTGACCCCCCGCTACCCATCGCAGAGTCCAGCGTCTGTCCATCATCCTGCTGTAACAAGTCTGGATTTATAATGAGCGCAATCATGGTTATTTATCACTAAGTGCAGAGAGAGGATGAGCTCAGCCCAGGCTTTTTTTAGACACGCTAAGGTAGTGCAACATTATATATATATACTGTAGGGCAATTTTCCAGGTTTCCGCTAGATAAAATCTAACGCCATTCAGTAAGCATGGATCAGTGTTTGCAAAAGAAAAGCGAATGTTTCTTGCATGTGCGTGTGTGTTTGCGTTTGCGTTCAAATCAGCACGCACTTACACTTCACATTTGCCATACAATCTTGTGTCATGCCTTAGTGTTGCAAGTCCTGACATTTTCTTTCCTTCTCTATAATCATTTTGTCCTCCACACATGCGGCCTATTATCCTTGCACCACATTTATATAGTTTAAATATGTATATTTTGTAAATGCTTTCATGGCCCTCAATGAATCTCAATCAGCCGTAAAAAGTGCAGAGTGTGTTCCCGCCACAGCTTATTAGCATTTAATGCTGCTGACAAAAATCTGTAAAAAGCTAAAGCTTACAGAAGGCATGAATTGGCGGCTTAACTGTGAAAGAAAATGGATTTCTCACAGTAAGTTTTTTGGACTTAAATCTACAGCAACAATCTTTTTTTTTTTTTTTTTTTTTTACAGCAAATCCGGAGACAAATTACCGAAAATAAATCTGATGTGAATTAGGTGAAATGAAAAGAAAAGGGGGATGGGGATATATACAGTGCGTTGATCACAGATGCTAAGTACATCACACAGGGAAAACTGCGATGTGAACTGTTTTAGCGTCTCACAACTGTCAGCCAGAAATATCTCTCACTGATGTCCTCTTTGGCCTCTCTCACACTTTCGATGAACACTTTCCAATGATGTGATGAAGAGAAAAAAAAAGCAAGAGGAGATGTGCAATAAGGAATCCTGATGTATTCGTGAAGACGGCAATGATGACACACTGCATACGGGAGTGTACGGGTTACAGATTGAGACCGAACAAATTGGTCACTTTTATAGTCACTTAGTAAAGAAGATGCCAAGTGGAACTGACTTATAAACATTCTGAGCCACAATGTGTCCTCCTTTCATACAGCTGCATTACTTTTGTCTTAAAAGTATGCCTGGTGTAAATTGCCTTTATATTATTTGCCTATATATTTCCAATTTTCATTACGTTGGTGCGTGAGTCAGTTATTTAAACGTTATATAAAATTGCACCCACTCATAAGTACTGTACTAAAATGTTCGCAAACTTGGACTTCTTCAGTACCAACAGGATTTTCGTGAAAGTCTTGACTAAAAACACGTATTTAAAAATAAATGTATTTGTTTTCAACATGATAAATGAAGACCCTCCATTCACATTACTTATTAACGCAGATCATTAACACTATTCTAACAGAAAGATAACCGTTTAGTTTGGGGAATAGTCAAATGTTCTTGTAAGGTAAAAAAAAATAGATATTCTTCCCCTTGTGAGGATATTTTGTTACTATCAATCATCCCTACACACACACACACACACACACACACACACACACACACACACACACACACACACAGTAATTACACACAGACAAACATGGTAATCACATACCACCCACTTCAAGTATTCGAGAAGCTTTAAGCAGACTCTGATTCCAGTTTATCCACTTTAAATAAGTACAAATGCATTAATTCGATGGTGCAATAAAGGTTCACTGGGCTTTCCCCAAACAACTTGCCTTTTCCTCACGATGAAAAATGTCTAATTGAACCCAGTAGCAGGTATTAGAAGTCTTAAATGTGAAAAAGCTTAAATATACGACCCAATTTGGACAGCGTTACGATTTCAGCTTTAAAGCTTTCTCTAAATGAGTATCGGTCCCTCAAACTGACAACCCAGATTTATACTGGAGCTGATGCTGTTTAGTCTGTCTGATGCTTAGTCAGTTAAAAATAGACTTTTGAGAGTTTTTTTAATGAAACGTGGCTGCTGTCAGAGATAGTGAGACTAGATGCAACGAGAGGGCCAACAAAGAGATTAGGATAAGTAATAAATAAATATAGTAATAAAGCTGGTTACTAGCATCTAATATTAGTTTCCTCTAAAACAGCATAACAAACCAACATAACATTACGTTGTTTGGTTGATGAACTTTTACCCTTATCACTGGCCTGTACTGTGTGCATCGTACATATACTAAATTATTAAATAAGAAACTTGGATTTCATCTTCTTTATCACCAGCTGTGTTTTAACCCACAATTATTTTTTTTTTACTCTCTAAACTATCAAGAAATTGGAACTCGATGGCAATTGCATAGACAGGAATTCTTTTGCAGCAAACAACTTCAGTCACAGTTACAAATTTGTATAACAAAATGACCTATAAAATCTACTTAAATTAAAAAAAAGACGCCATTTCAAAAAACAGTTTTAGACATTTGACCTTACTGTGAGTCTGTTTAGATTAGTTCTAAAATCTAATCTATTTTAAACAAAATCAAACACTACTCTTTTCTTCTGTAATTTGTGTACTTCTCCCTGTAATAAAGTGACCTGATCGATCTGTCTGTCTGTCCCTGTTTAGATCAATTCCTAAAATACAATAAAATTATCCTGGATGGATCGATGGATGAATATATGGATGGATAGAATAACTGACTGACAGAAAGATGATTGAATGGAAATAATTATAAATAGCCAATAGGCATTACCTTTTCCTGATCAAGAACATGTACATAACATCTCTGTATAACAACCAAGCAGGAGGCTATTGTACAAAAGCTATTCCAGCCATTTGACTTTGTTTGGGAATCTGATTAGTTCATCTGTTAAGAATTATATAGTGAACACACAGATGGACATATGGCTTAAGTGATGGCAAAACTCGTAGATAGACAGAAAATAAGACTTGAGTTTCTGAGCATAAGCATGTAAGTAACATCTTTGTATGACAAACAGTGATGGACCACAAAATTTGATCTGTTCATCTGCTGGATATGATGATAATTTCATATAAACCCTACAAACATTGCGCCACTCATTCTTGAGAGATTGTGCCAATAAGAATCTTGGACAGACATATGGATTAACAGTTTTACCATTTTTCCAACTAAGTCAAGTCAAGTATTTCTATAGCGCTTTCCACAACAGACATTGTATCAAAGCAGCTTTACAAAATTTAACAATTAAGGTGAATGGTGTGCATTTATCCCTGATGAGCAGCCATAGTGACTGCGGCAAGGAAAAACACCCTTAGATGTTATGAGGAAGAAACATTGAGAGGAACCAGACTCAAAAGGGGAACCCATCTTTTTTTTGGGTGACAACTAATGGTGGAGTGCTATGTGTTGAAGTGTTAAATGTTTTCTTTCGTGTCACTTCCACGCAAGATTTGCCAATTCCCATCCTTTGTCTGTTGATATATATATGCTGATAATGTTTAAATAAATGTAAAACAATCGTGCGACAGCGTTATATGACATTAGAGATAAATCTGTGCAGTGCTGATTCAACAGTTAAGGCTCTGAGATACTAATCAGAAGGTTAAAAGACTCAAGCCCCAGCACTGCTAAGCTGTCACTTGCTCTTGCCCCTGAGCAAGTCTCGTAACTCTCTATGCTCATGGGTGACTCTGTACCCTGCCCGCAAATTCCAAATACACACTGGTGGATAAGATACTGGACTTTAGATTAGAAGGTTGAGAGTTAAATTCCCAGCACACAACCAACTTGCCATTTCTAGGCCTTTAAGCAAGGCCCTTTACTCTCATCTGCTCAGTTGTATAAATGAGAAAAACGTAAAATAGATCTGGATAAGGGCATGGGAGTCTGAAATATCATGCATTAAAACCTTATCTACATAGCATTTCGATTTGTTCTTTCTTACCTGTTGAGCCAGTGGCTCAGGTCAGGAATATGTGCCCATTGTACCCCGGTCTGGTTGAGAGACCTGAGCATTCGGCAGCATGCCAGAGTGAGGAGCGGTGTGGCCAGTGCTAACCACTTCTCTGAGTTTGCGCTGACGCCAAGCTCAGCTACCGGAGAGAAAGATGCACCTTTTTCCTCCATGGTAGAAGGCAGGAGAAGGCTTTCATCCTCTTTCTCACCGGGGCATCTCTTTTCTCTAAAGTACTTTCTGCAGACATCTTGGAAGACAGCCAGACACAGAGTGTTGAGCAGGAAGTACCAGGTCTGGTGTTCCTCTTCTACAAAGCTGCTGGAGGCCAAGCTTAGAGTGTGGCCAAGTGTGCCAACCAGGAGCAGGACATCCAGTTCAGACAGATTCCACTCTCTGGAAGAGGTCTGAGAGAGAGAGAGAGAGAGAGAGAGAGAGAGAGAGAGAGAGAGATGTAAAAAGTATCACCTATTACATGCACACTCACACCCGCTGACTGTGTGTCTGTGATAGCTCCTCTCTCACTCGAGCTCTCAGCCGTGTTAGGACGTGCTGGGAACTAATTAAAGGACTTTAAATTAAATCATAGGAATAAAGGTGTTAAGAGCCTGGAATGCAGGCAAGTGTAAAATGTACTCTGTGCCAAATAAGCCACACTGAAATCAGCGGCAAGATTCCTGCAGTGCAGAATGCTGTTGTGAAAGGAGGAGGCTTAACCAAATACCTGTTAGGTTCAACTGAACCAGAACCAAGTTCCTGCCCTGAACACTATGGAGGAAAAAAAAACTATTTGAGAAACCTCATGCTTATGCTATACATAATTGTAAGTTAAACACAGACTGGGTGTGAATCCAGCAAAATATTTCAGTAAACTGATCCAAGAACTTAAAATACCATAGCTGAGATGATAAATGTAGTTATTAAAAATGGTTTCATAGTAGTTGTTTTCAAAGCTAACTTTGCAGCTTCTTGCTACAAATTACATCATTTATGCATATGATAACATGCATTTATGTAATGAATTAATAAATTGTTCTGTTCAAGCTAAACATTTTAATCCACATATTATGTCTATAAACAAATAAGGAAGATTTCCTAAAGTTTGGTCGCAACCCAATACATTCAGCACACACAACTGTGTGTTTCAGCTTCAGCAGACATGGTATAAAATAAAAGTATATGTAGAAACAGCAGCTGGATGCAGTTCGGATATGATACAAGTGTGGATTGTAATACATTCTAGAAATGATATATAGTGAAGGCAACATAATTATCAATAAATCAATATGAGTATGAATATTTATTAATTAATAAATATATATTAAATATGTATATTATGTAAAATGTATAATAAATAATTAATTAATAAATAATGGTTATATTAAAAAGTATATTAAACACTATTAATAATATTTAAAATGAAAATGTTATATTTTAAAGTAAATAAATACATTTAAAATTAATAATTATTGGTATCACTACTGTTATAATAAAATTAATAATTATAATTAGGAATACAAATACTACTACTAATGATAATATTAATAAATGCATATCATTTGCAAGTTACATTATTATTATTAAAATAGATTTTTAAATATATTTAAATATTTATCTGAAAGTAGCTCATTGGATCAAACATGCGGATGATCCCCTGTGGCGACCCCTGATGGGAGAAGCCGAAAGAAATACAGCTCATTGGATCAGAAACTAGAATTAAAGACTTATTTTTTATGTCAGAAATGGGACGTTTTCACAGAATATTACAAGATTTTGTATTTATTTTCTCTTAAAAAAAGAAAAAACAGGAAATGAATTAAAAATGCCCACAGGCACACATGTTTAGCTCTACCATGAAACAAAACATAAATCACTTCTTTTAAAAGCAATGAACTAATCACTATTGGTTAAGCAATGGGAAGTTAATATCTTCCATTCAGTCATGTGGACATCTTTGAAGCAGTAACTGTAATAATAATAGAATAATAAATGCATTATGAAAGTCACATATTTATTGAGAAGGCTGTGGGCTAAACAAACACACACACACACACACACACACACACACACACACACACACACACACACACACACACACACACAGGCATGCTACAGTGCTTCTGTCATTTTGTTATTAAACAACTAATGGGAGCAATGTTTAAAGGCCTAAGCAATAAAAAGTGGACAAACATACCACACGGATTTTGCCCACTGCATGCCAGACCTACAAAAGGAAAAATTTCCCCACAAGAGAGTTTACAACACACGCTACTGCTGTGGATTAAATAGCACAGGAGAAGTTTCTTTAAACAACATAAACAGCATAATGTAGGCTGTTAATCATTGCTATGTTTTTAAGGATTCTTTAAAACATACATTTGCAGTGTTTTTCTAGAGAAAAGCTAAAATATTGAAAAAATTCTAAGTAATAAAAATACCCCGGACCCTTCTTCCTGCATCTGTTCAAGAAACACACATCCACAGTCTTCCCTTGTGTGCTAATAAAACCCTAGTTAGTTACTCCTGATGCCTGAGCATCATGATATATACAAAAACCAGTAGCCATGACTCCAGTTACCATAGGGACCTCCTGCTCCTGTGGGCTGTGACAGGGTCTCAGTGCAATGACCAACAGGCCACCATCCATCAACTAGAGTAGCACTGAGAAAAACTTAGTTGTGGGGAAAATGAATTGTAACCAACACCCCACACTGACATTTGTGTACAATCAGGGAGAGGGGAAGAAAAAAAAGCGCCGCCCCCTCCTTCCCTTTTCTTCCTCCCTCTCACTCTTTCTCTCTGTCTCCCTTTCTTTCTTTCGAGTCATGCTTGATTCACCTCTACTAGAATATTTGCATCCATAAAGCTGCAAACTCTCTGGAAACCATCCATTTGGAGATTATATTTGCCAGAGTTAGTTTTTCTTTGTTTTGGTCTCTGTTGGTTATGGTTTTTGATCTCAAAATAAGAAGAAATCATGGTGGGGCTAAAATAAGAATGAAAAAAAAAAGAAAACAGGCTTTTTTTATTTATATGCTAATTCAGTGCATCCTATGAGTAAAACAATCCCTCTGATAATTGTTTCGGTTTGTTATTTGGAGCACTTCCCATCACCAGCAACTTATCAAAACCTGTATCTCCATATAACTGGAGGTTTCCCTTCAAGACAATAAAGACTCAAGGATTATTAGAAATGTTTTTCCTAGACTAAAGAAGACCTCCTTACTATGTTGTCCCGATGCTAACTCTCTCTCTCTTTCTCTGCATGCCTGGGTTTTCTCCGATATTATTCGTCTTTCCAAAACACGTGAAAAGCACACAATAAATTCTCCCTAGTTGTGAAAAAGTGTGTAAATGTCACGGTTATGCCAAAACTGCCACTATACTACATTCTTCCACCAGCACCTGCATGTCACATGTCTCACGGATCACTCAAACCTGTTCCTTGTTACCCCTATAAGCACCCCTATTTCTGTTTCTGTGTGTGTATCATTGTCAAGCTTGACACATATCATTCATGTTTCTCATACTTGGTAGTTACTGGAGTCTTGTTTCAAGGTTGCTATTTTGACCTGTTTAGTTTAGTAAGATCTGGACTGCAGGCTGGCCATTTCAGTACCCGGATCCTTCTTCTATGCAGCCATAATGTTGTAATTGATGCAGTATGTGGTCTGGCATTGTCATGTTGAAAAATACAAGGTCTTCCCTGAAAGAGACGACGTCTGGATGGGAGCATATGTTGTTCTAGAACTTAGATATACCTTTCAGCATTGATGGTGCCTTTCCAGATGTGTAAGCTGCCCATGCCACACGCACTCATGCAACCCCATACCATCAGAGATGAAGGTTTCTGAACTGAGCGCTGATAACAACTTGGTTTGTCCTTATCCTCTTTAGTCTGGCGTCCCAGTTTTCCTAAAAGAACTTCAACTTTTGATTCATCTGACCACAGAACAGTTTTCCACTTTGCCACAGTCCATTTTAAATGAGCCTTGGCCCAGAGAAAACGCCTGTGCTTCTGGATCATGTTTAGATATGGTTTCTTTTTTGACCTATAGAGTTTTGGCCGGCGACGGCGAATGTCATGGTGGATTGTGTTTTTTCTAGAAGTATTCCTGAGCCCATGTTGTGATTTCCATTACAGTAGCATTCCTGTATGTGCCATCTAAGGGCCCGAAGATCACGGGCATCCAGTATGGTTTTCCGGCCTTGACCCTTACGCAAAGAGATTGTTCCAGATTCTCTGAATCTTTGGATGATATTATGCATATTAATCCTCCAGCTGTTGCTTATATGTACATTTAACTTTTCAAGCCTCTTATTGCTACCTGTCCCAACCTTTTTGGAATGTGTAGCTCTCATGAATTCAGAATGTCTCACTTTCAACATTTGATATGTTATCTATATTCTATTGTGAATAAAATATAAGTTTATGAGATTTGTAAATTATTGCATTCCTTTTTTGTACACAATTTGTACATTGTCCCAACTTTTTTGGAATCGGGTTTGTAATTCTTTTTGACTTCACCATCCAGTTTATCCCAGAGATTCATTGTCTTGTCTGGCAAACTGGGTTCCAGAAAGCCGCAGTCCAAATGGAATTGCATTTTGTATTCCTTTTACCCAAAATAAGCCACCAACCTTTCTTGCTCCAAAACAGCGTAAAAAAAACAAGTTCCACCTCTATGTGTGACTATGTGGGTGAGGTAGCCTGCTGCCATCCACTCTCCTGTTCTCTGTCTTACATAAGTTCTTCTGTTACAGCCAAAAACGTCAAAATTGGACTCGTCTGTCCACAAAACTTTCTTCCAGGCATTCACTGTCCAATTCATGTGTTTTACGATTATTTTGATAATCGATCAATCAGGACATGTAAGTATTTTTTTTTTATTAGATGTTTTGCTTATTATAACTATAAAAAACCCTAATTCAAATTATTTTTGTATAAAGATGTACTTTTAAAAAATGCAAAAGCCACATATTGATTTTAATCTTTAATTTATCCATTTTAAGGCTTATAGTGGCTGCTTGTTGAGAAGTAAATGGAGGATTTCTCCTATGAACAAATTCACTCATGCATGGTGGTTTCTTTTTGTATAAAAAAAGAATTTAATAAAATAACGCATCTTAGTATGCAAGGTAAAGAAATGTGTGTAAATCAACATTTGTATTGTTTTTAATGATAATTGCAAATGTCAAGAAAACAGGCAGCCATCTAAAGTTACACAGTATTTGCTTAAAAGACTAGGTGTTACCAAACTTTTGACAGGCACTGTATATTTATTAGATTAACTGGCAGCAGTCAGGTACACCGTTTTAAAGGAGTTGTCTGTTAAACAGGCTTGTCTTTTGGGCCAAACAGAAACCACAATCAGCAATGCTGGCAAGATCAAATAAGCAAAGAAAAGAAAATTTTAATTAAACAAACACAAAAAAAACATAATGAATGCTGTTCAACATACCATTACACAACACACCCACTGCAAGTTATTTCAGTGCTAATAATAGCACACGCCACATCAGAATTCTTTCAAGCTGTACTCACTCATATACACAAATTCATGAGCTTATATACTTATGCAGTGAACATACACCCCTAGTTTTATGAACAGGTCAATGAGCTTAATACTTTGATCTCTATCCACTGTGGCATGTGGTAGAAGAGAAGATTTACAAAATAAAAGTTCAAACTTAAATTATCTGCAGAAATTGATAATGCAATCAGGTCAACAAGAGCCAGAATCCTGTGGAATCCATGTCATGAACATTAAACCTGTATTGAGAGCAAAGCAAAGCCCTACCTGGCATTAGTATACTGTAGTTTTTCTAAAAACTGCAGTGAGAGGATTCAACATTCATTATGGTCTCAGGATCCAAAAAGTCATCTTTTATCAACTTTACACAGTATTACATGACTCCAAACATTTCACACTTTCCATGCTAATTTAATCACTGTATCTAATTAATCTACAAAATAGACTAATTTCAGCTTTTATTCACTAGATCTTTAGTGGCTTAGTGTGAATCAAAAAGCTTTTTCAAGCTTCCCTGAATATTTGCTGGAATATTTGCTCACTCCTCCTGACAAATCTGGTGCAACTTTGTCAGGTTTTTCAGTCCCCTTGCTTTAGGCATGTTTTACTTTCTTTCTCCTTTTTTTTTCAAGTTCAGCCATATAAATATATTTTCTTGGATTCAGTTACAAGATTTAACGTTCCACCAAAACACGCCCAAAACTTAATGCTCCCACCTCCATGCTTCACAGCTGTGATGACATTCTTAAGATTAAAAGGCTCATCTTTCCTCCTCCATACATAGTTCGTACAGTTAATCATTAAGTACAAATAGTTTATCTGACCAAAATTTTGATGCTCAGTCTGGAACTTCTTAGTTTGCCAGTGTGGGGACTTTTGTCGTGTACACATTTTAACCCTAAACTAGAAACTGTATAGCATCAATGCACCTACATTATGGCAGAACCGAACATGTGGAGGTTATTTTTTTTTTTCTGTGGGCCTGATTTAGTTGCCTAGATTCTTCATGGTAAAAGGGAAAACACTATCTTTAAAAATGGGACCTGCTAAAGCCACTCACCTTCCAATTAACTTCTAATTATGACAAGTGAACAATCAAAGAGTCATTAGGTCAATTTCTGGGATCTTTTAGAAGATTTAGAGAGCCAGGTCACTCTTGAGAAAAAAAAGAGTTGCTGCAAGGCTGATATAGTAAATCAAAGCCAAAACAAATCGGTCGCTAACATACAATAATCCCTCGCCACATCGTGGTTCAGCTTTTGTGGTCTCACTGTAACGCAGGTTTTTTCGCTGTATTGCGAGATTAAGCTGTATTTAGGTAGTATGGTTGAAAGGGGTCTGGAACGTAACCCCCGCGATAGGCGAGGGATTACTGTATTGTTTTAAAATGACCTCTGATATTCGGCCCAAAATTACTTACCAAAAGAAATGTGTAGTAACATGAAATGTGTGAATATTAGAAAAACTGAGACTGACTATCTACACAGTAGAATCAGTGTACATAAATCTTTGGCCTCAACTGTAAATATTATATTACATTATATATTGCATTTGTGTTTTTAAAAATGCTTAGAAGTACTTATTTACACTGTTCTGGCTCAAAGAACAGGATCCTGGCTTTTTTTTCTGTAACACACAATCTCTCAAAAAAAATAATAATAAAAATTTTAATAGAGAACCATATGCAGTAGTGAATCTTACAGTAAACCAGCCAAACAAAACTAGACAAAAACTAGGTCTTCACCTATTAAAGACTATAAAATTGATTAGTGTACTATAAATAAACAATAAATAAATAAAAAGCCCACTTAGATGTGTTTCACAGTATTTTCTTTAAAGCCTTAATCAAAGCAGGCTGAAGGCATATAAGAAAAATGGCATTCAATGTTAACTTATACGTCCCTGCTTGATTATTTCCATCACGTTAATGTGCAATGTCCATTTAAATAATCAAACATAAATTATATTTGTGAGCTGCTTTTCATTTTTTTGTCACCATGCCAATTAATTTCATCAGACACTTCTCTGTTCAGTTTAGGATATAAAAAAAGAAAAACTTGGTGAGTCATCAATGTTCTAGCCAGCTTTCAGTCAGAGTGAAAATGACCTTCAAAAATCATGATGAGCTAGATCATTAATACTCATACAGCATGCATTTTAAACTTACTTCATTCTGACATTTTTATATAAACTCCGATCTTTCTAAACTATGCTCGTAAGCGTCTCAACTCTTTACATTACATTTTCCATAAAATCTTGAAAAGACACAGAAAGGAGGCACAGAAAACAGTTTAAGGGAGAAAGATTGGAGACAGACAGAAATCACTCTTCATCTTTGGAAGCGGTAATTAAGAGAGGTTGGCATGTTTATTTTTAATTGAATTTGTTCACTGATTCTAGGCAGGGTAACATTATTATCACTGTTCCTCTAACAATAGAGGTTTAGCAGAGAACATTTTTCTTAAGGTAGCCTATTCAAAGGGGGAAGGAACAGCTATTTAATAAGACCTTTACATTTAAAAAAGAAGTGGTGGCACTGGAAAGCTTGCAAAAGGTGGGGAAAAAAGTCAGGCTATGTAGCTATAAAGTGTTCCAACTTACTACAGATCAAAAGGTGAACCAATTACCAGGCAAACCAAGCCTGCTTTATAACCAGAGCAGAGCAAACTGAAACACAACTCTTTTTCTTCACACACAAAACTATAGGACAGGACCTCGCTATTAGCTTACACTGTAGAAGAACTAACGTCTAAAACTGAAGCCTCTGTATTAGAGGCAATGAACTCAACAGAACTTGTACCTATGAACCACTGCTGTAATGACAAAGAAGTGTATGATCATTATAAACATCCTTCTTTATATATATATATATATATATATATATATATATATATATATATATATATATATATATATATATATATAAAATTATAATATATAATATTTAATATTGTAGATAGATAGATAGATAGATAGATAGATAGATAGATAGATAGATAGATAGATAGATAGATAGATAGATAGATAGATAGATAGATAGTGTAAGATCACATGGGCTGATATTTGGAAGGTAGATTTCCATCGTATCAGGTTCTTAGTCCAAAGTGTCTATGATGTCTTACCAAGTCCTGCAAACCTTCACCTCTGGGAAAGAGTGAGACACCTTCCTGTCCCCTTTGTTTGGAAAGGGGATTGCTAGAACATATCCTTATCAGCTGCTCAAAAGCCCTTGGAGATGGACACTATAGCTGGCGCCACGACAAAGTGCTTAAGGCAATTGCTGAGAGCTTAGCCATAGCCATTAATGTCAACAAAGGCCATTTCAAGCCAAAGACCATCACAATCCAGAGTAAAGTCTGGTCTCCTTACTTCTGCTACAGACTGGCAATTGCAGGTGGATCTAGATAAATGGCTGAAGATCACTACCAGAATAACTCTAACCAACTTCGTCCGGACGTGATGATTATCCCAGATTCCACAAAGCAATTGATTTTATTGGAGCTCACTGTGCCCTGGGAAGAGCGCATGGAAGAGGCCAACGAGAGGAAGCGGGCTAAGTACCAAGAGTTAGTTGAAGAGTGTAGAAGGCAGGGCTGGAAAACTCGTTGTGAGCCATTGGAGATGGGCTGTAGAGGTTTTGCAGGGAGTTCACTCTGCAAAGTGCTCACTTTACTAGGAATTACTGGGGAGGCAAAGAGTAAGGTAATTAGAACCGCAACTGAAGCCGCAGAGAAAGATGGTTTTGGATTAAGAGGGCAGAACCGTGGGCAATTGCCACTGGGACACAGGCCGGAGTCTGATCAACCCCGGCTGTGTCGCCTGGACGAGAGTGTCTGATGTTGAAAGATCCGAAACACCCAATGACCCCAGGATACATCACTGATGATGTGTCCCAGTGCATCTGCATGATGTATTTTGTATTATTATTAAAATTGAAAACATAAACAACAATGCTAGGTGTGTCACTGTGACTACTCACTCCATACCAGAAACAAGATTTGTTTTTTGTGCATGCATGAAAACACTAAAGAATTCATATCTCTTCCAGCGAATGTCCAGCTTCAGTGAAGGAGTAAATGAAAGAAGGATGGGCGGAATTAAGACATTTGTCAAGTAGAACAGTTAAGTACATCATCTTTGAAAAATTAAATATTTAAATGCAAAACACACACACACACACACACACACACACACACACACACACACACACACACACACACACACACACACAAACACACACACACACACACACACACACACACACACACACAGACACACACATGCACCTGTATTATCCAAATGGGGTCTAACAAATGTAAACTATTTAATACATTTTTTTTCCCTTTATTTAATTGTTTTTAATCAGTTAAATTTGTGACAATTTAATTGATTAGTTAATCATATATAAGAAAGTGTATTTATTCAATTTAATTTCTTTATTTCTATTTTTTTATTCTATCATTTAAATTATTATTTTAGATATAATTAACCAAGCAAACATTTTATTTAATATTGTTAAAAAAATTTCAATAAAAAACTACAAGCAATTTTATGTTTTGCATTTGTTCCCCCTAACTGTACAAAACAATTTAACCAAAAAGTGACTTAAAAACCAAAGTTCCCACCAAACCATGAATTTATTCATATATATATTTATATAAGATAATGTTAAATTAAGAATTGCAACCATAACCACACTCAAGACTGGAGTTTATTATCAAAACAACTAGGACTAAATGTGAAATAGAATGTTCAAAAAGCACATACGAATCTTATGATCAGTTTTCCAAAGTTTTCTCCACATAGTGTATTTTAAAGGGAGATAATTTGTGGTATAATTTATTACATTGGACTCTACTGGTGAGTTACTTATTGGTAAAAACAAAGCCTTGGACTAATTCAGGAGAAAAAATAACTTGCACTGGACCTTCAATTTATCATTTGCTTTAAATGACGAACAATTGCAGTTTTTGGAACACAAATAATGCAAACCAAACTCTTAACGGATTAAAACTAATAACCCCAATCCATTATGCCTTTCCTCCTTTTATACCGTCTTGCTCACCTTGGTCAGCTTGTTATCGACTTTGTGTGCATGTCTGGCTGCCATGGACACCAGAGAACAAAACAGAGCTGAGGAGAAGACGATGCCGGCAAAGGCCAAGATCCAGGGCAGTGAGCAGAAGTAGCAGGAGGCCTCGGACGAAGTGCACACCATCACATGAACAGAGAAACCCAGCAGGACAAGGAGGTAAAAGGGTAGAGAGAGGAAGGTGGTTGCCAGGGGAACATCCACACATGCAGCGCCACTCAGAGCCTCTGGCATGGCCAACAACAGCATCGCCAGAAGCTGCAGAAAGATAGAGACCCAGTAATTAGATCTACATTGTATGGAACATATGAGAAAATAAATTCAAACATTTACACACTATTTCTGTACCTGCCTGAACAATATGACAGTACATTTAAATATGTGACAGATGTTTAAATAGTCAGAAACTGCACAAAATATAATACAGGATTGATTTTTTTTTTGACTATAACTCTGTTGACACCTACCCATTACATCTATATGCTTTGGTGTTAATGACCTGTACACTTTTGTGAAAACTTTATATTTTTTTCCATTCAGTCACAAGATCATTAATAATATCAGGCACTGATGTTTCACCTGAGGTCTAGTTCATCCTTCATCTGTTTAGTGAGGTTGTGGTCAGGGCTCTGTGCAGGCCACTCAAGTTCTTTAAAACCAACATTGGCAAAGCATGCCTTAATGAAGCACTTTTTGCACAATATTTGTATAAATAATGTATAGTTTATCGTACCACCATAAAATAAAATAAAATGTAAACATAGCAACATATAAAACGAACATTGGTATTTTTTTATTTTCTTATTCATTTTTTTTAACATATCTATCTGGGTAGCAATGAAAATAAAAGTAATAGCCTGGATACCAAATCTGTCTCGGGTACCTAGTTTAGTGATTTGTCCACCCCTGTACAAAATTCTGCTCACATTGGACTGTGACACTGATATGGTCAGTGTGATCAGCAACCCTGCTAGACTGAACCTGCTGATTAGAATAAAGCAATATTCAAACAAGGCCAACATGCCTGTCTGTGGAGTTGCCCTTGACACATTAATAGGCAAGTCTAATTACCATACCTTCCCCTACCAATTTTCTGCCTAATCCCAAGGCCTGATCCACAGGCTAAATGTTTCTGCACATAGCCTGTCAGTCTCACACCTACCCCATTGTTAAAGTGTGTTTAGAAATACCAAGTGAACGCCTACACATTCCTTCAACTGCATACATGAGTCAAATCTAGAGGTGTAGGCTGGGAATAATGCTTTTCTGGGGGAATCATTAGTTGGGCCAAGCTAGGATGAGTTTTCATTTAGCCAGCAACTTGGAATTATTTGTATAGTGCATGTATCAATTAAATATAATTTCCTATACCGTTGTTGAACAAATGGCAATTAAGGTCACTGCAAATAAGCTGCAAAATTGTCTAGATCTTCTCAAAGGAAGCGTGTTGATGTCAAATGGTGCTAATCAAGTCACTGTTCGTTTTCAGATGACAGAAGACATTAAAAAATCAATTTAGACTCTTGGAAAAGAACAACCAGGCCATTATCAATAATAGGGGGATGTGGGGGGAATAAATAAATAAATTAGAACCACGCTTTCCTCTCCCAAGGAGTGGGCATCCTAGAAAGATGTGTGTATATTATTGTAAAATAATGGCACTTGTCAGGAGGTGGGATATATTAGGCAACAAGTGAACAGTCAGTTCTCAAAGTTAGAAGAACAGAAAACTAAAAAAACCAGAGATCTAAGTGACATTGACAGGCGGCCAAACTGTGCATCCCTAAAAATAGCAGGATTTTGGAATGTTCATGGTTTGCAGTGGTCTGTACCTAACAAAGATGGTCCAAGGATGGACAACTGATGATCCAATGACAGGGTTATGGGCCCTCAATGTTCACTGATGTGTTTGGATAGCAAAGGCTGGACTGTATGGTTGAATCAAGTAGAAGTGCTACTGTAGCAAAAATTACTAAATACGTTAATGCTGGCTAAGATAGAAAAGTGCCCAAACACACAGGGCATCACAGATTGCTGTGTATGGGACTGCATAGCCAAAACCCTATAGTAAGCAGTACAAGAGGGTTTTTCCTTTGAAATTAAATACAAACCATATCAAAATGCCGGCAAAAATACTGGGGGGAAAAAAGCCTGAGGTAGAAATATAGAACTGCCCACATTGTCAGCACAGTCAGCGAAGTCTGACAGTTCCTCAACCTCAGCTACATCACTTAAGTACATAATTGTTCTCAACCAGATATGTGTGCAGATTTTTTATCAGTTGACTATATATAGTCAACTGCTGTATTTTTTATGATTTCGATGCTTGCAAAAAATATAAATAAAGAAGTAGCTGAAATTACCCCATGCCATAACAGTGGCTAAGATTTTGGTAAATTATTTTGTACATACCTAAATGTAGAACATTAATGAATGTGGTCTTTTTTTTCTCTTACTGTGCATGCTTTATTTCTGGTAGTTTGCTCACACCCACATGAAAGTAATTAATGGAAAAAGACTGCTGAGCATACAGTAGCTGTGAACCCTCAACTGCTCCTGGGGTTTCTACATTGCCAATAATTTAAAATAGGTTATACGTTATTAATTTGGTTAAAACCTACAAGACTATATATACTTTTGCATCAGAGATGATTATTCAGAATATTTGTTTAATATGGATATGAAAATGTAGAACAAACCCAATTCTAAAAAAAGACACTGTGTAAAATGTAAGTTAAAAAAGAATGAAAACCTCCCAAAACATATTTTATTCACAATATAACATATATTAGCATATATGCAAATATTTAAGCTGGGAAAATTGACCATCTAAAGGAAAAAATAAGGTAATTTTGAATTCAATGGCTGCAACACATAAAAAAAAGAGCCATTTTTACCACTATGTAACCCTCTTCTTTTAACAGTCTAGTTGCTGGAGACTAGCTCAACAGTCCTGGATCTTCTTTGTCGTATTTTTCGTTTCACGAAAAAGGCAGGCCTGTTTAGCACCCAGACTATTGGTGGTGTAGTTATTATGCAAGAGGCAGCAGTACGCAAGGCCCTCCCTAAACAAAAAGTCTGGATGTACAGTGCATTCAGAAAGTATTCACAGCGCTTCACTATTTCCACATTTTGTTATGTTGCAGCCGTATTCCAAAATAGATTGAATTCATTATTTTCCTCTAAATTCTGTCTCCAAACAAAACCCCATAATGACAATGTGAAATAAGTTTGTTTGAAATCTTTGTTAATTTATTAAAAAAATAAAAACCAAAATAAATCCCATTTACAGTAATCCCCCCTTTACCGCGGTTCGAATCTCACGCCCCCGCCTTATCGCGGAATTGCATTTGCCACATAACTAGTTTGTTTCGCTGATTCTCCCAGTGTTTCGCAGATAGCACGTTAGACCAAAAAACTTACAGGGAATTGTATTTTATGGAGTTTTATTATGGAGTTACCAATTACAGTCTCAAGTTTTTCTGAGTATTATGCTACAAGCTTGGCACACCTATTGTCTCCTATTTTTCTTTGGATATTTCTTCCAATCAGGTTAAAAGGGGTGGGGGTGCTAGAGACATTCACAGAGTTGTCCTGTAGTGACTCCTTTGTTATCTTGGCTGTGTGCTTAGGGTCATTGTCCTGTTGGAAGATGATCTATCATCCCAGCTTGAGCACTCTGGAGCAGGTTTTCATCAAGGATGTCTTTTTACATTGCTGCATTAATCTTTCCCTCAATCCTGACTAGTCTCCCAGTACCTGCCCCTGAAAAGCATCCAAACAGCATGATGCTGCTGATATTGGCCATGTACTGAGCGGTGCCTGGTTTCCTCCAGACATGACGCTTGTCATTCAGTCCAAAGAGCTCAATTGTTGTTTTTTATGATCTGAGAGTATTTCAGGTGCTTTTTGGCAAACTTCAGGTGGGCTGTCATGTGCCTTTTACTGAGGAGTGGCTTCTGTCTGGCCACTCTACCATATAGACCTGATTGGTGGAGTGCTGCAGAGATAGTTGCCATCTGGAAAGTTCTCCTCTCTCCACAGAGAAATGCTGGAGCTCTTTCTTAGTGACCACTGGGTTCTTGGTCACCTCCCTGACTAAGGCCCTTCTCCCCCGATCGCTCAGTTTGGCGGGTTGGTCCGCTCTATTAGGAGTACTGGTGGTTCCAAACTTCTTCCATTTAAGGATGATGGAGGCCACTGTGCTCATTGGGACCTTCATTGCTGCAGAAATTTGTCTGTCTTACCTTTGCCCAAATCTGTGCCTAGATACAATCCCGTCTCTGAGGTCTACAGACAATTTCTTGGACTTCATGGCTTGGTTTGTGCACTGACATGCACTGTTAACTGTGGGACAGGTGTGTGCCTTTCCAAATCTTGTCCAATTAAATAAATTTACCATAGGTGGACCCCAATCAATTTGTAGACACATCTCAAGGATGATCAGTGGAAACAGGATGCACATGAGATAAATTTTGATTTATCATGGCAAAAGGCTGTGAATACCTAGGCACATGTGATTTATTTAAAATGTTTTAAATACATTTGCAACATTTGATTTTTAACAAAATTATTTCACGTTGTCATTATGGGGTATTGTTTGTAGAATTTTGAGGAAACATTGGAATAAGGCTGTAACATAACAAAATGTGGAAAAAGTGAAGCTTTTGTCTGAATACTTTCTGGATGCAATGTACCTTTTAGAATTGGTAGTGCCTATGCACAGATAACAAGCCGCACGGCGCTCTTTAGATCAGAGTTCACAGCACCCAAGGTCTTCAAAAAAAGTTTACATTTTGATGTGTTTGACCACCGAACAGTTTGCCACTGTGCCTCAGTCAATTTTAAATGAGCTTCGGCCCAATGGCATTCCTGGATCATGTTCACATATGGCTTCTTCTTCGCATAACAGAGCTTTAATCTGAGTTTGTCAATGTCACAGCAAACTGTATTCACAGACATTGATTTCTGAAGATTTTTCTGGGCCCATGCATTGACTTTCATTACAGAAGAGCATGGGAATCCAATATTGATCTGTTACGCAGAAAGATTTCTCCAGGTTCTTCGAATATTTTGAGGATATAATGTTCTACAGACAACAATAATATTTAAAGTCATTGCAAATTTATAATGATAAACATTATTTTGAAATTGTTCCACAACTTTTAGACGTGGTTTTAGATTTCAGAACCTCTGCTCAGTCTTAATTCTTACTTCTCTACTTCTTTTTATAATAAATCATGATACAGACCTGTTGCTAATTACTTTCTGATTCTTTTCCAGGTGTTTTTTTTAGTAACACCTATATTTTCAGCCTTTTGTTTCCCTGTCCCAACATTTTTGAGACACGTTGCAGCTATCAAATTAAAAATGACCTTATTTTTTCTGTTATATTGTGAATAAAATGTATTTATAAGATTTGCAAACCATTGCATTCTGTTTTTATTTACAATTTACACAGCTTCACAATTGTATTGGACTAATTCTATTGTTATTTAATAACACTTCCTTTACAAGGTCACTATTACATAGAAATTTATTGTTGGGTTCATGAACATTTTTTTAAAACTTACAACCTGAGCTAGAAAAACATTATCATTTGAGTGAACTGCTGCATAAACCCAGTTCTTGCTGAGCATCTCTACAAAGCAGCTCTTTTGGGAGCACTGACATTAAAAAAAAGCATGCTGCAGCAACAAAGCAATGCCAGTCAGATGTGAAGCTTTGAAACCTACAAACCTCTAACTTCTTGGCACTACCTTGGCTACAATCCAGAAAAAGCCTCTCTTTCTATCAACTAATCAAATAGTAGACACTGTCTGATGGGTCACCTCAAGACCTGAGAAGAAGAACAGAGCCAAATCATTTTAATTACTGTGTGTAAAATGGAGCCAAAGCGCTTCTTAAATATATACACACAACCTGTGCTGCCATAAATTATATCAAATAGGAAATATTGCTGAGTGTGCTATTATGTGTGTCCAAAGTCTAAAGCAAAAGACCTTGCAACTACTTCTGCTTAGTCTTAAAAACATTTACTCAATGACTATGCAAGAAAAAAAAATCAACGGCCTGTAAACAGTCAAACTGAAATTTGCTGCATTCAGTTTATATTGTCTTTTGTTTTCTTACTCACTTCCATTATAAACTATAGGGAAAATGAGAACACAGACATATATACAAAAGACTACCATTTGCAATAAGTGATATTTTGAGCTCAAACATACAGAGACATTGTATTTCAACCGATTTTGTTGAAGCAACAAAATTTGTAGTCCTTATATAGCAGATCTCCATAATATGACATTCTGCTCTTCTTTTTCAAATGCCAAACTATAATTTTCCAGCTTAATGTTTAGTTGCTTCATTGCATTCATTGTGCCAAAAATTGGGAGAAAAAAACAGCCCCTTATTGAAAAGAAAAATCCTTCTGCAGTTGTTTGAAGGTTTTTAGTAACACAGAACATGAGAAGAACTCCAGTTTCACAATACAAGACACCATCCTTACAGAATGCACCATGGTCGAGCAACACAGGTCATAAACAATAAACAATACACACAAACACACACACACACACACACACACACACACACACACACACACACACACACACACACACACACACACAGTTTTCAGTCTTGTATTTGGCAGGAGAACCAAAGATATGGACACTTAAAAGCTCTCACTTGAATCAGTATAATATAAGATTAATTAGCTTTCATTTTTAAATCCTTTTTTAATTATTCACAAAAGAAATTACATGCTAAATGTGTTTTTTTTTTTTATTTGTTGTATTTGCTTGCAGTCAGCATGTAGATTTGGCCGCAAACTGTTTTATTTATGTATACCAAATGTTTATGAAAAAAAAAACCCATATGATTCAAAACAAAGATGTGATTTGATTCTCTGACATCAATTTGTCTCTAAATTAATTCATTACTATAAAAGTCTTTCATTATCCCACTACTACTTTCATTGTTTCTACTTAGTGTAATATTAATGCTATATCTAGTGGTAGAGGAAGTACAGCATTTCTGTACTCGTACAAAATAAGTGCAATAATTCCTTTTACATTTCTACTTAAAAGAACAAAAGTACTTACTTTTGAATGTACTTAAGTACTAGGAAAAAATATAGATATTTGAATAATTTATACAAATTCAGTGTTCCATTCTCCTGAACATCAGACCTTTTTAATAAAAGAGATTCTATTGTTAAGTGCACACAGTGAGAGCACCCCTACTCCACAAAAGCAAGAACCATTATTTTCCTTGAAGGAGCAAAGAACGACATGTTACTTTTTTTTTTTAATAAAGTGAAGTAAGATAAACCAAGATATTACGTATTTAAATGTAGCAAAAAAAATGCATGCAAAAAGACAAAAAATAATAATAAAATACTCTCATGAGATATAAATACCTGAAAAAATAACATTTCTATAACTACCAATGCACATATACAGCAGCAGTTGGAAATAAATTCAGTTAGCTAATCTGTAAAGGCTGTTTGAACAAAGCCTACATTTATAGTGGTGTTAATGTTTACTGGGTATAATTTTTTCTGTGAAATGTCTGGCACAGATTAGGAATAGTACATATAAAAAAAGGTACACATTTCATTACACTCTGTGTGCAGGACAGTACAGCAGTTGGATTTGACTGGCCTTAACATCTTTCCAATAAAAAAAGTTTCAATGAGAAATAATGATTATAATTCATCTTTGAATCAGTAGCTACAACAAGGAAGTGTTCATCCTAGAGTGGCATGTTCCTTTGAAAATAACACACCGATTATTATCTCCTTCAAAAGATGAATATGTTATGTTAAAGAAAAGACGGAGTGGAATTTTGCAATGGACATCCTGAAATCCTAAAAAAAAAAAAAAATGTTTGAAATGTTTTAGTCGAGCCAAACATCTAGAGAATGCAACCTTACAACATTTATGAGCCAAAGAGCTGTAAACTTAGCAAAACTTTCATTTTCACTGTCGATAAAGTCATTGTGCATTGTTCACATATTGATTTTTATCAAAAAGCTTGGTCATTGGCTTTTAACTGTTTACGGTTCTCCGAAACAGCTGTTCCGTTCACTTTGTTTGCTAGAGGTCATCAGGGAAGAGAATCTGCCTAATGAAGCATGTAAAAACATGTCTACATGATGGAAAGAAAGGAGAAGAGCTCCTCATGCCAAAAGCAATCAAATGCATCCTCTGAGATGCTCTTTGTACTTCAAAACAAACCCTGGTTGCTTTGAAACGAACATTTTCAGACCCCTTAAATGTATGTATTTGTAATCACGGATTCAGCATTTACATTGTATAAAAGAAAATTTGTCAGCAAATTAAAAAAAAGATATAAAGCTGACAAAGTCAATAATTTGCACTTAAAGTCATCATGGACTTTGCGAACTGTGTGAATCCATATCATGTACAATAAATTGTACTTCACTTTGTATAAATACGTTTATGATGTCATACTGATTGTAGTATACTTAATGCACTGCCACATTAATGCTATTCCCTCTTCTGCTTAAAATAGTTGCCCTGTACTGTACTGTCTCTTTATCGTATCTCAAGGCTGTTGTTGTAGTAGAAATGTTTACAATGTTTACACAAAAAAACACTTTACATCACACCATCACACTGAATTTGTACACACTGCACTTGTTTCTTTTTGTCCCCTGTATATCTGTATTTTTATTCCATTGTTATCTTTTATTTATAATGTATATTGCTTTAAGTATACGTTTACCCTCAAGTCAAGTTTATTTCTATAAAGCTTTTCACAACAGACATCGTCTCAAAGCAGCATTACAGAAATCAAGTCAAGGTGAATGGTGTGCATTTATCCCTGATAAGCAAGCCGTGGCTACTGTGGCAAGAAAAAACTCCCTTAGATGTAAAAATTTCCCATTGGGATGAATAAAGTCATGCGTCCATCCATCTATCCATCTATTTGTCTATCTATCCTTCTATCTAGGAAGTAAATAGTCAGTTCACATAAAGAAAGTCTTGGTATCTAATTACAGATCCAACCAGGCTTCAAAATGGATACATCTTGATTGAAAAAGAAGCAAGACTGCTCTTATTATTACCTGCACTATGAGGCTCATGCCCACCATCATGGAGTATATGTCATATTTGCCCAGCTGTTTGCTGAGGGCTGCGCTCATTCCTTGCAGTGCCTCCAGGTACTGCTTAAGCACTTTTTTTGCCATGTTGCTCAGCACTTCTGATGTGTTCCCCTCCATGTACAGCTTCATCCAGCTTCCATGGGCTTTCTCTGCCATCTGAAACTGCTCATAACCGTCCTCTGTGTGAAACAGGGATAGAAACAATGATGACATAATGCAGGAGTTTGAAGGGCTTAAAAAATGAGGTGAACAACAATCTCCAACCATGCATGCTACAAAGCTCTGTGGTGTGTTTGAGAACATAGACAAACATAAATGTGTTTAAGAGCAGAGTGGGATGCCCAAGGCGATCTCAGAGGGCAATTCCCATAATGTTAACAGGCATATCAGGCTTATGTAGCACACACATCACACTACAACAAGCCTCTCTGTTGACTCCGAGGAGCTTTTAAACTACACACAAAAAAAAAAATTCGGACCCGGAAAATAACTGTGTTTTTTTTTTTTTTTATTATTATTATTTGCTTTGGCTACACACAGAGTACCAATATGTCAAGCGGTATAGTTAATATCTGTTCCAAATTGCATCAGTTAAAATGATTAATACTTTTGGATGGAGATCAGTGGTGACATGTACTGTACATTATGCAACATGAAAAACTACTTAAACGAGCCAGAAAAGAAGATATTTTTAATGTAGCATGCACTCTACTTAAATAGCAACAGAAACATACAAAATTAAGCTGAAGATATTCACTACAGACAGGAAGTTATATCATATGCCAAAGTTATATCATGTCAAAAATATTAACAATGAGAATAAATGTGGTCCAACTACAGAGCCTGGAGGTACAGCAAAAAGAATGATAACCTTCACATGTTTAGCTAGACAGTAATCACTTTTAGCTTAGTTTGATTCTTTGTTTGAATGGTCTCCATGGACTGTTAGCATAGCTAGCACAACATTGAAATCAATAAAGGAGTCCATGCAAAAACTAAATACACAGACTCTTATCTTGATTTAAATGTTGTGCTAGTTGCAAGTTGTGCTAACAGTAAACTGTCTTGAAAAAACTGTTCGCCTTACGGAGACATCCCAAAAAAAAAGAATGAAACAATGCTAAAAGTAATTTCTATTTAGCTAAACATCTGGAAATTAACACTCTTCATATTGTACATCCAGGTTCTGTATTTGGACCTCATTTATTTTCATTGCTGATATTTTTGGACAAAAATGCAAAACAGGGCAATTATAATTGTCAATTAAATTATAAGAAAAAGTGGGACATACCTTTTTCATTACTTAACAGACTGGAGTAAATTATTCTTATTATACCACAAGATGTTGTTCAGACACTTTTTATTAACATTTTGCCAGGTTTCTGTTCTTAAAAAAGGCTTTTTTGTATAGAACAGATTGCATAAACCTCCAATCCCATGCCTCTATTGCTAATTCTGATTCAAAACTCTAAAGGCTTGTGCCTTTCAAAAGTTGGAAAACAGTCTTTTATCGCTTTCGAGAGACACATGCATGTTTATATACACCAAACTAGATAATTTCACAGTACAACGATTTACTTTGACTAAACAAAAACATTCACGTGCAGATGTTGAACTTTATTTTATTGAAAAATCCAACATGAATAACGGCTTCATACACTCTAAGCATCTGGACAGTCAGTTTCTCCAAACATTCAGTGGAAATACAAAAGGTGATCTTGCCTAGTTGGATATTTATTTCTGACTTTGTGATCCAGTTAATGCCAAAGCTGTTCAACATGATGTAGGTGTGACTCTGCAATCCATTCTATGATAGATAACACTACAGCTGACTGTACCATCACTACCTTACATAAGTTCTTCTGTTAAATTTGTGTTAATTTGGGATCATCTGTCAACAGAACCCTTTTCACTTATTCACTATCTAATTCTTGTGTTGTTTTTGTCTTTTTAACTTAGTTTCTGGCATATAAACAAAAGGAATATCCATGTGTCTCCAAACCTTTGACATGAGAGCACGTGTGACTGCAGTAATAAATACTAAATAATAGCATTATTTTAATATTTCCATATGAATGACATTTTCTGCATTAATTGGTATTTCATCTAAATAAACACATTCCTTTTGTTTTGTTTGTTGTAAGATTTGTGTGCTGTGGTGGACAGTTAACTTTGCAATGTGACAATGTGTTCAAGACCTGCCTGGAACTATTTTAGCTGTGCATAAACCGAGAAATAATTACACATCTCAACCAATTTAAATCCAGTATTAAACATTGCTGTTGTATAAAATCAGTTAATTATCAATAAGCAAATTACTCCTCTTGTCAATACATTCGACCAAATGCTTTATCATAAAACCAACATTTTTATTTATTTTTTTATTATTTTAGCTTTCAGTGATGCAAATGCACATTCAAAACTGATAGTGGCCTGCCACTGTTGTATAACTCCAACCATTAGATTTGTATTGTATAAAGTTGCCAGAAAATGATCTAGAACCTAAACTCTAGGTTTCATTGGCTCCAAAGTCAGATCATGTTTTCAGATATGTGGCTATAAACTGAGAAAATGTCCATTACATCTCTTCTTTCTGTCTCACTCTTTCTCTGTCTAAAACTCTGTCATGCACATACTTCTATCTTTTTTTTGAATTTCATATTACACTTGGTTCCTAGCCAGCTCTCATGATCTTCATCTTCTCTGTCTGCTGCTTGGCTTGAATAATAAAGGCCTTATGTGGATGAATGGTGTCTGACATTATGCAGGCCAAAGCAGGCTGAGAGCAGATACAATAGCCTGGAGTCAAAAACATGAATCACACAGTAGAAACAACTACTGATCATCAAGAACTTCCACCTGAGGAATCTTTTAAAAGATTGTGGTGACACCTAACAGATCTTACATTATCACAAATAAGAAAATCATGAAAAGTATACCGAATGTTAATATTCACCTTTGCAGCAAGATAAATTAAATAAAAAAATGTTTGCAACATACAACATAAAATAACCTTAAAATGTGTCCAGACCGAGTTTTAGTGGTGTGTGTAGTGTGTAACTAATACCTGCTAAAAGAAAGATTAGCTGTTAGTCTACATTGCAAATAAAGCTAATCCAGAGCTAATCCAGTCTGTTCTTCGTGGAGCAGGAAATTAAGGGCAAACTAAGACTGTGAGGGGATGGAAAGAATACAAAGTGAGTAACAGTGATAGATTAGGTGTCTATGACATAGCAATAAATTCAGGCAAAGGGAAAATGCTGAAGACAGCAGACATAATGGAGTCAGGATAAAAGTGAAAGGGTTTTATATATGATAACAATCCAGTGAATTACACTTAAGTAGACAGTACAGGACAGTCATAGTGGGATTAAAAATAGTGCAAAAATCTGCTCTATAAATGCAACTGAATAGCGTAATTTTATTCATTTATTCCTCTTTAAACCAACTGTTTCATGCTCGTTCTGGTTTTATTGAACATAAAGGTACATCTCGTCCCATTAATCCACGTGTCCAGAGCAAAAGTTATGGCCCTGACAGCCAGAGTTATTACCATCACATCCACTAATGTAATAACGATATTAATAATGTAATATCCCCCCCCCCCACTTCTGATCTCAGTATATGAATCCCAGAAGTCTCTCTCAAATGCGGAGTCATCTATTGAGCGTTGATAATGAAAGTTTAATTTCACACATTGATCACTGTGCAGACTATAAATGAATGGATTGCACCGAGGCTTTTTCTAGCAGGACCTAATGGGATCATTACATCCCACCACCCCTCTCTCTGCATTACTGCTAATTATTACTGCTTCTGAGAGGAGCCCTACGGAATGAATATTTACCGCTTTACCGGGACATGATGAAGAAAGAGAGGGCAAAAGGGAGGTTGTGTGTGAGAGGGAGAAACAGAGAGAGAGAGAGAGAGAGAGAGAGAGAGAGAGAGAGAGAGAGAGAGAATGAGAGCGATGCAAGCTAAGTGATATAGAGCAATGCTTGGAGGTAACAATTAAAACCTTACTGTTCAATCATAGGTCGATCCTCTCATGTGACTTTGTTCTCTCTCTCTCTCTCTCTCTCTCTCTCTCTCACACACACACACACGTTTAGGTGGACACGTACTGTATACGGGTTCTCTTTAAAAAAAAGACACCACTTCATTTTAATGCTGAAACAACAATGGCACAAATAAATGCATGATTGTGGGATCTAGAGTACAGGTTCAATTTTTATTGAAGCTGTCTATTTGTAAAGTTTATTTATTGATAGCAAAGACATTTTTTATATTCATTCATTTGTCCATTCATTTATTGATCTATTCATTTAGTTATTTGTTCATTCATCTTCAGTAATCACTTTTTATTGGGGAGCACCTGGAGCCAAACATGGAAACCACACATTATTTGCATACAGAAAATTTGGATTAACCAGTATGCCTAAATGTATGTATTTGGACAGAAGAAAAACGAAGAACCCATGTAAGAACTCCACACAGCTATTAATCCGAACTCAGGATCAAAGCAAGACCCTGGAGCTGTGAAAAAAGCTTATTAGTGCTTTCAATTTGCTATCATTTAAGGGTAGGGTTTTTTTTCCATCCTGTTTGTAATACGCAGGAACAGAGATGATATCACCTTTATGTTACATGAATGTCATTATTTTGTCTTCCCTGGCCTTTCTGACAACTTTCTTTTTATTTCTCAGACATTTAGATGGATATAAGTATTCACCAGTGTTGATATGTAAATTTCCACGATACTTCACAGCCCTCACATACACTTTTCTCCCACAAGGCAAGAAGAACTGCAAAATTTGAATAATACATCTATAAAAAAAAAAAAAAAAGTAGAAACGGAATGAGGTGTGTGTGTGTGTGTGTGTGTGTACAGTAGGTATGCAAGACTGCATGCATCTGTATTTTGGTGTATATGAATAATGGTGCCATCTTATTCAGTGTGGCAGATTAATAAAGACATAAGAAAGGATTTCGTTTTTATATATATATATATATATATATATATATATATATATATATATATATATATATAATTCTTTAATAATGGACTTTCTTTAAAACTGCTGAGCAGGAAAAAGGAAAGACATTTAAATGCCACATTGGGTTTTTTAACATGCATGAAGTTTTGTGTGAAACCAAACCTTAAATTCTGAATTAAAAGTAGGTTTTTTTATTGTTTTATTAAAAATCTGCAATCTTCTGTTTAAAAAAAATCTTTATGGGAAGCAGCCAAAAGTCCTGATAATCTCAAATTTAAAATTCCTCCACATTGGCCACATTCCAGTGGAGTTTCATTTGTCAGGATATTTAACAAGACCATAGAAAAACAACAAATAAATCAACCAATGCTTTAGGCTGTCTTTGAGGTGAGGGTGCGGGTAGTTAGGTCATAAGATTAGAATTGGAAAGAAAACAAAAAAGGTGTTGATGAAGCAAAACGATTGAACCAGATGTTACAACAACCTACAAGTTTGCATTTTTAAAACACTACTTAAACTGACAGAATATAAATAAATATTACAAGAGTTAACAGAATGCAGCTTATATTATGGAAAGGGCAAGAGATGAAATTTTGCACATAACAATGGCAAAATGATGTGCCGATGATTCATTACACACAGCTGGTGTTCTCGGATTGTGTGTGCATACATTTTTGTGTGTGAGCGAGAGAAAGAGGGAGAGAGGTAGGGGGACTGACGCACTGCGGCCTTCATAAGTTCAGCCCTGGAGACGCACCCCTCTAATAAATCATGTAATGTCATGAGAAAGGGAAATGATTAGCAGCGAGTGTGACATGCAGAAGCCCATTGATATGCGGTGTCCTCTCTAGTCTCGATCACATATGCACTTTATACCTGCAAGGACTTCAGCGGAACCATACACAAGCAATGACATCTTGTACAGCATGAACGGAAGGCCACTGAGGGCAAAAAAAAAAAGTGTTTGATCTGTTAACGCAGGAAAGGTATGCAGAAGTTGGAAGGGCTGTTCTACTCATTCAAATGGCAAATATTTTTGCATCTGCAATTCGTAATATTTGAATAAACATATCTAATTTTTTCTTCTTTGCAAGGATGTGTCATTTTAGGTTTCTTAGCCTTGTGGTAACAAATGTACATATAATTTGCATTCCAGCCTGCAGCTGAAAGTTTTCAGGTCAAAGGAAGCGAAAAAACTGAGTGGTGGAGAATAATCTGCTTATTAATCACAGTAATCAATCATCACAGCTATGAGGCAGTTTCAGTACACTAACAAGCTCTTATCACAAGCCTATTCCCATCGGGATGACCCAGATTTAGCTGAGCTAAACACAATGAGAGATGAGTGGCAAATAGGACTTATTTTTTTCTTTTAATTCATTTTTATTCATTTTTTATTTGCAGCCTGGACAACACAGTAAGAAGAAGAGCTGATTAGCATCCGTGTTAGTAATGCGCATTGCAAAATCTCACAGCTGCACTTCTACTGACTAAAATAAAAGGGGGTAAAAAAGCAAACAAGGATCAAAAGAATTCTCCCAAAATATTTTATTTTGTTTGGGTGCAGTATCATTGTTTATGTCTTATATCTGATAGTGAAAAAATTTAACCAATTACCAACTTAACAGGTCTAAAACAATGTCTGAAGATTTTCTCAAAGTGAAAAATTCTTGGACAGGAATAATGTTAGACATGTCACTTCTTGTCACTTCTTGTTAGCACTAGCAAAATGTTGCATGTGCTGCCTCTTGCTAGCATGTTTAGCTGCATGAATAAGTGTAAAGGCTACTTTGTTGGCAACAGGAAAAGATAAGGTGTCACAATGGACACCTTAATACTGAACATAGCATTAAAAAAAATAAAACATTGCCATAATCACTGAGTTATATTAACTTTTAATATTTCCGGGAAAGTTTTCGATTTTGGAACATGGCCGTAGGGATTCGTGGCTACTCAACCAAAAGAACTGGCTTATAGTCATCATTCCATTGGTGTGAAATTAAAATCAGGGTTTGTGAAGACAACAAAATTTGTTTCCACTTCAAGCAACAAATATAAAATTGTAATAAAATCATGTAATGGCAACACTTTAATGAATTAAGCGAAGGCTGATGTATATGTGTAGTTTGGGGTCCACATACAGTACTTTTAGTCATATAGTGTATTTAAAAAAAATAAAAAATCTAAATGTACTCAAATTATTGCAGAAAACATCATTTGAAAAGAAAGAAAGATGGCCCAAATGTGAATAGAATGAAAAAAAGAAGCATTATAACAAATGTTCAAAGGATTTTTTCTTAATCAATTTTTTTAAATGACAAACTCAATTGTTATTTAGAAGTTGGATCAATTCACTATCATCACTATTACCACGCACTTTCTCTATTATCTCTACTTTTAGTCCTCACATTCCACCCAAATAAGCAAAGACCAAACTACATCAATAAAGATAAATTCTCTAAAGTAGACAATACAATTAATATAGATGATGTTGCCTGCAGCATCTCTAGTTAACAATGACAAAATTATGAATAAAATTATTATTATTATGAATAAAGCTTAATAGTAATGATGATGAAAATTATAAACTATAGAAAACAAAGCAATTTGACTTTTGCTTCTGTCTCCTGAAGTAGAATAGTTATTTGATATTTATTCGAGTGGAAGGTTAGACAAGTAGATGGGGTAAATGGGTGCATTGTGTAGACGCCTAACATCACTCCTAAAATATGGTGATACATACACACGCACTCACATTCTCTCTCTCTTTCTCTCTCTCACACACACACACACAAACACACACACACACACACACACACACACACACACACACACACACACACACACACAGACACCATGGAAATCTTCTGTGGGAGCCGGTGGGCTGTTTTGACACACTCAGAGTTTAAATTAGCTGCTTTGATCATGCTTCATCTGAGAGCGGACTACGTCACACACACAAACTCTCTAACACTCACTCACACACACAGACACCCACACCCACACACCTCCCACTGAACGATTACACGGTCTGGCAAGTTCACACATGGTGCCAAACTGGCTATGTATGGTAACTAGCGCTCCATCTCTCTCAAATACACACATAATGCTATGCCATTTATATGCATGCAATATACATATGCATGTTCGTATACAGATACTGTATACAATACATATACAACCCAACATTTTTTGGAAAGCTGTGTTCAATTTCACTTGCCACACCCAGGCCTGGTGAGAAACAGATGACAATCAATGTAATTAACGTATCAGTCTAAAAAGTGTTACAAAGCATCCAGCAAACCAAATTGAAAGCCATTATCCACAAATGCAGAAAACTTGGAACATTGGTGAACTTTGTCTGGAGTGGCCAGTCTGCCATAATTACTCCAAAAGTGCAAAGATGATACATCCAGAAGTTCATAAAAGAACCCAGAAAATCTTAAGAACTGCAGGCCTCACTTTCCTCAGTTTGGACTTAAATCCAAATGTGATGCTGTAGCATGACCTTAAACACTCAGCTCATGCTCGAAATCCTCCAACGTGGCTGACTTAAAACAATGCTGCAAAGACGACTGGGCCAAAATTCCTCTACAATGATGTGAAAGACCCATTGCCAGCTATCAGAAATGCTTCATTGCACCATAATCACAAAACCAGTAATTAGGTTTAGAGCCAATTACTTGTTCATATAGGGCCAGGTAGGTTTGGAAAGCCACTACAGGTATTGTTAGCCAACATGGTACCGGTGGAAATTGGGCTACTGTTGGCCGAAGGTGGAGAAGAAGAGAGACATCTACAGAGATGGCAGGAAAAGAAAAAGTGTAGGACAGTGGAGGTTGGGGTTGGTACTTTAACTGTTGGTACTATGATTGGTAAAGGGAGAGAGGTAGCTAATATGATGGAGAGGAGAAAGATTGATATGTTGTGTGTTCAGGAGACTAACTGGAAAGGGAGTAAGGCCAGAAACATTGGAGGTGAAGGTTTAAACTGTTCTATTATGGTGAAGATGGAAAGAGAAATGGTGTAAGGGTGATTCTGAAGGAAGTGGATAGGATTAGTAAGGAGGAAGTGAAAGCAGCTATTAAGAGGATAAAGAGTGGAAAACCGGTTGGCCCAGATGACATACTAATAAAAGCATGGAGATGTTTAGGAGAGATGGCAGTGGAGTTTTTTTACAAGATTGTTTAACAAGATTTTGCAAGGTGTAGTCACACCATGAAGTTATGGGAAAGATTATTGGAAGCCAGGCTGAGAGAAGAGATGACCATCTGTGAGCAACAGTATGGTTTCATGCCAAGCGAGAGCAGTACAGATGCAATATTTGCTTTGAGAATGTTGATTGAGAAGTATAGTTGCATTGTGTGTTTGTGGATTTAGAGAAAGCATATGACAGGGTGCTAAGAGAGGAGTTGTGGTATTGTATGAGAAAGTCAGGTGTGTCAGAGAAGTATGTGAGGGTGGTGCAGGACATGTATAAGGACAGTGTGTCAGCAGTAAAATGTGCATTAGGAAAGGCAAACTGCTTCGAAGTGGAGGTGGGACTGCATCAAGATTTGGCTCTGAGCCCTTTCTTGTTTGCAGTGGTGATTGACAGGTTGGCTGACGAGGTCAGACTTGAATTTCTATGGACTATGATGTTTGTGAATAATATTGTGATTTGTGGTGAGAGTAGGGAGCAGGTTGAGAAGAGCCTGGAGAGGTGGAGGTACGTGCTGGAGAAAAGGGGAATGAAAGTCAGTAGGAGTACAGGTGTGTGAACCAGAGGGAGGGCAGTGGAGTTGGTATGGTTGCAGGGAAAAGAGGTGATGAATGTGGATGAGTTTAGGTACCTGGGGTCAAGTGTTAGAGAAGTAAAGAAAAGTGCAAAGAGTGCAGGCAGGGTGAAGTAGGTGGAGAATAGTGGCAGAAGTGATTTGTGATAGAAGGGTATCTGTAAGAGTGAAAGGGAAAGTTTATAGGACTGTGGTGAGACCTGCTATGTTGTATGATTTAGAGACTGTGGCATTGATTAAAAGACAGGAAGCAGAAGCTGGAGGTGGCTGAGTAGAAACTGTCAAGATTAGAAACAAGTTTATTAGAAGGACAGCACATGTAGGATGTTTTGGAGACAAGTTGAGGGAGATGCGATTGAGATGATTTGGACATGTGCAGAGGAGGGACATGGGGTCTATTGGTAGAAGATTTCTGAGGATGGAGCCGTCAGGATGGAGAAAAAGAGGAAGGCCAAGAAGGAGTTTTTTTGAAGAGGCAGATGTAGAGGACAGAGTAGTATGGAGACAGATGATCCACTGTGGCGACACCTAATGGGAGCAGCCGAAAGAAGAAGAAGAAAAAGAAGAACCAAAAAGAAGAACAAGGAGGAGAAGAAGATTTTCTATTTACTCGGGTTATGTTTGAGAAATCTTCAAATTTGCTTAATGACCTGAATCAGAAAACATGACAAATATGCAAAAAAAATTAAAATGAATCAAGAATGGGCATAGCATTTGATGACATGATGATCAGATACATTGTGAAACTTGTGAAGAAAAGCCCCAAAACACAAAATACAGAGCTAAGTCACAAAAGTTTTGTAACCAAGTTTAACCTCTATAAAGGTGATCTGATCATGATCCAAAACATCATCAATCAAAATCATCAATCAAGAATAGTGGAAGTAGTGTCATGGTTTGGGTTTGCATGGCTGCATCAGGAACAGGATCATTAATCTTCATTGATGATGTTACTTATGATGGTATCAGCAGAATTTAAAAAAAAATTAAGTCTACAGAAACATTCTGTCTGTCAATTTACAAAGAAACGTACCCAATCTAATTGGGAGGAACTTAATCTCGGCCAATATAGCAAGGACTCAATAAGGAGAAAAAGTAAAGAAAAACTCAGAAAAACTCAACAACTATATACTATCAAAAAGCTTCATTACCATGTCTATCTTCTGTTTATCATATATCTAATAAAACAAAATTATTTTTTACAGACACTTTGCTCAAACATTATTATTGCACAAGTAATATTCTGTAAACCTTTAAAAAATTAAAGAATTTTTTTACACAAGTCCATCTGTGCCCACAAATGCATTAATACCATATCTAATATATAACCTGCAATCTATCAAACGTGCTGCAAACATCAATGGGATTCTCACTCAATTAATTTCTAAGCCACTGCAATTCATCTATCCAAAAGCAGCCAGGATCTAGCCGTAAATGCAATTAGTCTTAAGACACTAATTATTCGTAATTACTTAATTACTGGCTTCATGTGGTGATTAGGCCTTCTGCTTAGTTGACATGCTAAAAAAGACAGCCTTGTTGAATCTACTGCTGCTTCTGTTCATACTCTGAACTGTTATCTTTTCTTGAATGGTCTGTTCATGTCTGCATTTATAGGGTTATTCAATCTGTGTAAACATTGTGGTGACTGTCAACTTCAAGATAATTAGCACCTACAAAGAATAGGCTATAAACAATTGTATAAAATAAACATACATACATACATATACATACATACAGACAGACATACACAAATAATGCAAAAATAATAGGCTTTAAATAAGAGGCTTGTGCCTCTTATGGTTTCTACAGAGTACTACGTGTTTAAGTTTCATATCTGGAACTCTTGGTCAATTCTTTTCAGAGGGATATATTAATAATAATAATAACAATAATAACAATAATAATAATAATAATAATAATAATAATAATAATAATAATAATAATAATAAATCATAAATCATGTGGGGTCTGTTCACATCTTTGACTGGGACACAGTAGTTGCTTGATCAAAGGGATAAAAAACAAACATATTACTGTCCATATTTAGCATCAGTATATTCTTTACTCATTTTGAATTCCATTTTCCCCCAAGTCATTCTAATACTGTTGTAGTTTCAAGAGAATTTTAAACCTATTTTTGGATTTTTATATTCTGTGTGTGACCTCCTCATATGCATATGCATAGCAGGGCCATCTGGTCTGCACAAAAGAGCAACTCTCTGTTTATTCATATTTGTTACGCTGTAGAATGCAGAATTTCTCTTGCCTGAAATCTGTTGTGTACATACTGTGCACACAGGACATTGCATTCTGGCAGGGAGATCGCTCTCATAAGGGAAATTGCCAAACAAGTATTGTTTTATGTCATCTTGTTGTACAACAGTGCATGCCGGCTTCCCTATATGCAAATCACTGGTAACACAGGGACTTCAAAGTACACTATTACCATCTGTTTTTGATGCGACTCCACCGAAATCCTATGTTTTCTTTGGAGCCATTCGTTCTACAAGTCATGCAAGCTTCTTTACATTAGACTTTGCTTTAGCTTATTTCTTTGTATTGCATAATAATAATGATCCCTAAGCACTTACTCGTTCTATTCAGGAAATAACAATTTACATAAATCACCAGAAAAAAACGTCAATGTTCCCATAGACATGGTTAAACAAATCTATAAAGGTTATTCCTTGAAGGTTTAAAAGAAAAGCAAAGTAACATTTTCATACAGGATATAGTTACAGTTAAAAGCCTCTAAAACATGTCTGCATAGTGGAGTACGGTTTTCAACATAAATGAAAAGCCAGTGTGTCCTTGGATCAGTAGAATAAGCTCAGTCATTAGCTGTTGGCATAAGCTTGTACCAGTGTGTGTCAGACAGTTATATTTTTCAGGGCTTTCAATATTATTTGTTGTTGTTTTAAACAGTTACTATGATACTACTGGAATTAAATTGATTGCCTTGTATAATGACAAACAAAATCGTGCATTCAAATTGGCTAAATTAAAGAACTGAGTTATGATCCATGAATGATCCACTTACACCCAAATGGAACACAGAATGAATGATTTATAATACTCAATATAGTCACATATAGTCATAATATTTTCACTCAAAATATTTACTATAGAATTTCATATAGTCACATGTCATCTTTCATTTATTTTATCGACCTACATATTGTAATTTCACAACCACACAGACACAGGTTTGAGGTCAAGGATATAAAAGTAAATAAAGGAAATAAAGTTTTTATTGTATGGATTTCTGACACTTCAAATGCAAAGACCAAGTCTGTCTACACAAATGCATAACTCCCAGTTTTGTTGATCTTCTGAGGCTATCAAAAGGGGCAGTGGAAATGGAATTGAATTGGATTGAAAAAACATAAATTGGATAAGTTTGTAAGGTGAATGTAAAAGCCATGGCTCTGTTTTAGATTTAGAGCATAATGAGAACCGAGAAACTGGAAAGACGCCCCGTGTCATTACACTTCACTGCTGTGCCACTAAAGGGACTCAGAACACCTTTAACTCACTAAAGCTATTGAACATTTTATGACCGCTGTCAGAAGAACAAAGGGAAGTATTACTGAATTTCTTTGCCCATTTTAAACTCATCGTGCATCAAAGTAGCACATTCAAATAGATTGTAGAAAAAGAAATATTTGCAATGAAGCTTACTTTATTGCTCCACAGATTGTAATGGCTACATCATTGCTCCATGTTTAGTCCAATTCACATCCTTAGACTCCTAGTTCCCAATGTCTGGAATTCAGCAGCTGATAATTACCTGATGATTTGACTACAGAAACAACACTAAACCATGTTTTGACAGGCTAAACACAAGTAAATTAATGCATCTGTTATGTAACCCTGAAGCAGTGAAATACATTTTTCACATTTGTTGCTGATTCAAAGCAAATTATAGCAACTATAATAAAATCGGCTTAGGCTACATGCTAGTCATTAAAACATGAATGTGTAGGGTTTGATTAAAAATTCTAGGACTGTTTTCCTACTAATGTATGTGGATCTCTTTAATGCTTACAGTAGCTCAAAGCCAGAGTGGACATGGCCTAAATTTTATGGTGGTTGTTGTATTCTTTTGTTTTTTAACACTTCCTAGAAAAACAAGAGGTAGAAATGTCAGCACTGTCAGCTAAAAGTGCAGCTAGAAATATTTGCCAGTCCAAAGGCTTCTATCTTTCATTAACATCACTCGCATACAGTTAAATATATATTTATATATTTAAAACAAGAATAATAAACCTTATATATATATATATATATATATATATATATATATATATATATATATATATATATATATACACAGTGGAACCCGGTTATGTCGATGTCCTAGGGGGTCGTCAAAAAGCATCGAGGTAACCGATGATCGAGATAAACGAAAATCAAAATGGCGGCAATATATTAACGTGCTTGAAATTTCTTTATGTACATGATGTGCGTTATTAAATGAGAATGTGCATGCACGTGTTTTTGAAGGGTTTTTTTACACAACAGCGTTGCGGCGATTTGTTTGATGAAGGCATGTTATAATAATACATGTTTATCTGTCAGGAATCCACCTGCCACGCCCCCTTCGGCCCCCTTCGGCGTGTCAGGTGCTTTCTCGGCCGCTTTCTCTGAAGCTCCCGCGGCTTCAATAACGCACATATGGTGCTCGTTTAGCATCATCACCAGCTCCTATTTAAACTTCCACACTCTCACTGTCCGTTATTGTTGGTATATGTTGGTTCACGGCGGTCGTTGTTATCGCGCATGCGTATCCCGGTACGTGCCTTCCCACCGGCACTCTCTCAACGGCTGCTCTTTTCTTCCCAAAGCGCACCGCGCCCCTACTAACACTACGAACACTAGCACTAACTAACAGCAGAGATTCACCAGTATACAATACAACACCTGTAGCATCTGTAAGGCTTGATTTTTCCGCCACTTCCGTGAGTTCTTCTGCGGCTGCACCGAGATAACCGACGTTAAATGGCAAATCTTTCCCCCTTTGTGCTCGAGATATTAGGGTTCGGCGACATAAAAAAAGTCAACATAACCGATAAAAAATGCTTAGAAGCGAGTTCCACTTCAAAAACGTCGACTTAATAGGGTTGTCGAGGTAACCGAGGTCGAGATAACCGGGTTCCACTGTATATATATATATATATATATATATATATATATATATATATATATATATATATATATACACAGTGGAACCCGGTATATATATATATATATATATATATATATATATATATATATATATATATATATATATATAAAATGTTCATTATTGTTGTTTTAGTCATTTTTTATAATAGGTTTATTATTCTCGTTTTTATCAGGCATTGATTACATAAAAACAGAAATTAACCTATTAAATTTTGTTTCATTTTCAACACCCAGCACATACAAAGTGACAGCCTGTAAAGGATCGAAAGTAATTTTTTAGGATATGTCAATGTAATTTCCCCACTGATTAAAAGAATTTATTAAAACTGTCATAAAGATATTGTATGGTAGCATTATTGCATTATAGCAAGATTGACAGAGTAAATAGTGCTATTACTGCTTTTATAACTGTCTGGTAGCCACGCAAAATTGAGTGTGTGATGCACTTCTCAAATTAATTGTACAGTTAATAAGACAGTGATTTTATTTATTGTATTGTCCTTAACCTCTATAAATTACTGTTACAGTATACTACAGTATGTAACTGCTCAACTTTTACTATTCACAAAATCGTGCATAGATATTTTATATATATATATATATATATATATATATATATATATATATATATATATATATATATATATATATATATATATATATTTTACAGCTATTAAATTTTACAAAACTTGGGTGTATAAATAGAGGTTTTCTTGGTCCTGTTTGTTCAGTTATTATTCTTGTTTGTACCTGTTTTATTGGGGTTTTATGTACCAGTATCAGTATTTGTTCAGTCTACATTGTGTATTTATATTCAGTCACACCTCTAGTTCTTACCTGACCTGATTGTAAGTATTTATGCTGTGTGCTTTTTTGTGTTGTGTTGTGTTTTTGTTTTAACCTTCTCACCTTTATGGAAGTTAGGGTTGCTATCCTGAAGCAGGTGGCTGAGCTGGTGACCATTGATATGGAGGTAACGCAGCTGCTCCCTGAGTGAGGCTTTCTCAAAAACAGCCGGAATCAGGCGTCCCACACTGTTCTGCGAGATGGGCAATGCCAGAGACAGTGCAAGAGTAGGGGTCAGATCTACTTGTTCGACCACACCTGGCTCACCCATGCCCTCTGAAACACAAAAGGATGCAGCATAAATAGATAAAAAAAAAAAAACCCACACTTGCACATTCCCTCACAATGAGCAGCAGAAGAGTATTTCACATGCTCTCGACCAGCTATAAATTCCAAGATTTAATATCTGCAGGGAGAAACTCGTGCAACAAATCTGACAAAGCTGTCATCTTTTCAAATTTCAATTACGCTTGTAATATTTCATGCATCAATAGGACTATGTGCATCTAAGAAGATCACATACCATTCAGATAAATCAGGTTTAAAAAGTGTAAAAAAAAATCCTGATTAAACTAGAAGGTGCGTAGTTCTTACGCATATCCCGAGCTTGGCATTTCAGAGAGTTTCTAAATGTGATCACGGGAAGGTGAAAGCATGCTTTATATCCAAAATATATAAAGCAGAAAAAGAAACAATTATCACATTCATCCTGGCAGCATGGAGCAGACAGATGCTCAGCTGATCCACACTTTCATCAAGAAGTGAGAGCAAATGCTAATGAGACTCTCACCTGCTGTGCCGAGATGTCAGAACCTCACACTCTGAGGTACAAACAAACCATGTATGTGTGTGTTCATTCACACAAGCTTGTTTAGTAACACCTTGTATGCAGCAGCTTAAAGCACAGATGTCTATGAAAATGAACACTATTTTTTCCATATTGATGTGGCGGTTTAAGGGAATTAGTAGATTAGTTTATGTGGGGCTTACCATGACATCAACAGAACATACTGCGAGGCAGAAAGTGTATGTCCAGAAACCAGTCTGTGTGTTTCCCTCTTGAAAGAGAACATTTCATGCTGAATTACCTCCTCTCTATTTTTTACTGAAGAGGTAATAATTTAAGTCCCATCTGTATAGACAGCTCTCATTTTGCTAACAGATGTCACCTCCTGAGCTGGAAAAAAGCATGTTACTTTTCACTAGCGATGAATCGATCCTGATGCTGATCCAGATATCAGGTCCGATATTCTCCAATACCCACCTCTAATATCATTAATAAGAATCACTTCAAACTGTGCTCCTATTAGCTGCAGTGAAACAATCAAAAGGAGAATGTTTCAAAAATACCTAATAAAGTAACCAAATCAACATCAAGCTTGGCATTAGAAGGATGCTGGATAGGTGAATAAAACATCTACAGACAGTGAAAATAAAAGGTTCTACTTGCTAGGTTGTTCATAATTGAGCAGATTTTTACTTACAACTTTACGGATGTTTTTTTCTCCAAAGCAACCTGGTTCTAACTAGCTAAAGCACTCCATTTACAATGAAAGAGCTAACATTAGCATAACTAATATGCATGAACAAGGTTCCCTGGTGGTCTAGTGGTTAGGATGCGGCGCTCTCACCGCTGCAGCCCGGGTTCGATCCCCGGTCAGGGAACCATCCCCAGCCACTCTCAGTGCCGGTCCCAAGCCCGGATAAATTGGGGAGGGTTGCGTTAGGAAGGGCATCCAGCGTAAAAACATGTGCCAAGTCAAACGTGCGGAGGATGTGCTGTGGCGACCCCTAACGGGAGAAGCCGAAAGAAAGTTTAATATGCATGAACATATCTATGGTTAGGGATGTAATTGAAAATAAAAAATTCCCATATGAATTGAATTAAATAAGCCGTCTACACTAATGAACTTTACACAGGCCTTAAAGAAAGACACGTTACACTCGGTGTAACGGGTGAAATATGTTGCGCTTCCTTTAGGAGCATAGCGGTATTTTGGGAATAGCCTGGCACTGAATTTTTTCGCTATTACTGCGTGTGTGCAAGACGAGGAATTTGTTATTATTATCTTCTGATGCTCATTTCTAAGTTTCTTTGACTAACCCGTAACGCTGTTGCCAAGAAAAATAAAAAAGCACGAGTTTTGGAAACCTGTCTGTGCTTGTATGACTTTTGTTGCAACTGGAGTTAGCGAGCTATCCCTTCACCCAGACTCAACGCGTTACAATGGCTTGTATCTAAACAGTAGCCTACCAAGAAAGTCATTGTTCACTGTCTTCCTCCGTCCCTACTTCAAAACGTGGGAAAAAAGTAGAGGCTTATAGTCTGAAAAACACGGTACTAATTTTTCATTGTCAACTGAATCATCACCCTTTTTAAGACATGGTTTTGTAATTACACCTGGTACATACTGTAGACACAGACAAAATAGGCTTAGACACGAAAGGAGTTTGAAAGACAGTAAAGATTTACCTATGTTCATATATACAACTTCTGGCAACATGAGTGATCCTCAGGAACAGGATGTGGGCATGTCAAGACATTCAACAAAGTTAAGTAAAGCTAAACTTTCTGTAAAATCTGGAGTGACAATGTAAGTGAAAAGATTGCATGTGATTGGTCTACCAATGGAAGTAAAGACAGTAGAATGCATGTGATCTGTCTACCAATGTGAGTGAAGAAGGAAGAGCGGAATGTGGCCAGAGAGTAGACAGTAGAGTGCATGTGATTGGCCGACCTGTAAGAGCAAAGACAGTAGTGTGCAAGTGAGCAGTTACCTGATTTGTGGAATGCTAGTTGCATAACCCAATTAAAAAAGTAGGCGACTGGTCTTATTTTAGAGCAGTTGTCTTAGTGTCTTCTTCAAGACATTATGGCAAAAACCTTTCAATAATTAGGGAGTTGTAGCCCGTAAAAGAGTGTGAGATTTTGTTTTAGATTCTAGTAGCTCTATTATTCTCACTGGAAACAGCTGAAAAAATGTCCCAGAGATGTATACTCACCTTCAAATAATTCAGAATTAAATGCAAGTACTGCGAAAGCAGATTGAATTGAAAGTACAGAAATGCAGACAAGAGGTGTCTGGCACCAATATTAGTATGAGTAAGTACTAGAAAATCTCAGTCAATGATGGCTAGTGCCTCTGCACATAAGCTTTATGCCTAGAATGAGTTCTTAATTTGAGTTTCATTTACAGAAGCAGGCTCTCCTCTGGCAACTAGGCCTGACTCCTCCCTCCATGTGTGCAGTGAGCTTTAACTTTCATTACTGAGCCTCAACACAAGAGAGGTAATTTTGCAGTTGACTGCTCTACAGAATATTGGCAGGCTGAGTCTGATGCAGACCTTACGTAGAGGAAAACGAGGGCTCACCTTTTGTCGAGAAGGTAGGGCTGATGAGGACTAATGGAGTGTGGACTTCCGGTTCTGAAGATCCTCCGTGGCTGCCTGTCTCAGACATGCCGTGATCACCACAAAGCACCAGCAAATTAGGCAGTGTCCCCTCAGCCTCCTGCCACTGAAGAAGAAAGAAAGAAAAAATAAAGGTGCAGTTAACATGTAGATGCAAGTAATAAATTAGATTGTGATGGAGGAAAGAGAGAACAACGAGATTGGGGTAAATCACTCTTTCCCTTTACTGACATTTGTCCAAATGACCTAATTTTAAATCATTCAACATTCAAAACACAAAGGAATATCTATGTGATTTAAGAATTATTGCAACTATTAATGCTTAGTATAATGTAACAAAGGAATGTTTTATTGGAACCATCTAGATCTAAGTAATTAAACAAACAGCAAAATTGCAGACCATTACATATCAACACTATGTGAATAAATGTTTCTGGACAACTAACTTTAAAATCAATGTGTTTTTTGAACATCTATTCTATATTTAGTTCCCATTTGCTTTTATAACAACCTCCACTTTTCTGGGAAAATGTTTCATTATTGCATTAATAAAGTCAGGCACTAATGTAGAGTGAGAAGGCCTGGGGTCCAGTCAGCGTTCCAACCCATCCCTAGTGTTTAATAGGGTTGAGGTCAGAACTTTATATCAGGCCACTCAATATCTTTCATTCCATATGATGTAAACCATATCTTCACGGAACACGCTTTGTGCACAGGGGCATTGTTGTGCTGGAGCAGGTGTGGGTCTCCTAGCTCAAGTGTAGGAAAAATGTAATGCCACTACATCCAAAGACACACTATACAATTGTGTGCCTCTAATGTGAAGAAAAAAAAGGTCAGGTGTCCCAATACCTTTGTCCAAATAGTGCTTGCTTTACAGTGTTACCTAGCTCTGTCTATGAGTCAGTTATCTGTAGGGTTAACAAGCCCTCTCCATTATGACATAAATAAAAATATAAAAATATAAAAATATATATATATATATATATATATATATATATATATATATATATATATATATATATATACTTTTAATTGCTCTAAATGTAAATAAATTGTGCATGTGTAGGAATACAATACAAATAGGTAGGCTTTAACAATGCAATACTGTGTATTACACAGTTGTAAAAAAATCCTGTAAACTAATAATGCTTTCTAAAATAAAAGTGTTATTCATTCGTATCAGTTAACAAAATGGAAAGTAAAAGTAAAATAAAACAAAAGAGATATCCAAGCCAGATCAATATTTGGCTTTCAAATCTTACTTTTGCACACTTTGTATACTTGAACAGTGTCAAAGATTTTCTAAAATCAGAGTCAGGTGTATGATTAACCAATTATACCAAAAAGGTGCTAATGATCATCACATAAATATGTGGGTTAAAATGCATGGTCATTAACTAAAACAAAAACAATTGTAAAGAAGGCTTAAAAATTAGTGAGGAAAAGCTAAACTTTGCTACTAAGCTGAGGTGGTTGAAGACAACTGTTTCATGTCACAGGTCATACACCATGGCAAAACTGAGCCAAAAAAGGTCTCTCTGAGGCAAAGATTTCAAAGCAGACTGCGGTTTCTAGATGTGCTGTCCAAGCTATTTTGAAAAAGCACAAAGAAACAGGTAAATGTTGATGATTGTTGATGCAGTGGTCAGCCAAGGAAACTAAATGCAGCAGATGAAAGATACATCATGCTTACTTCATTTTGACATCAGATGTCATCCAGGAGTGCCATTAGCAAAAAAAACAACAATTGGACTCAGGAACAACCATTTACTCTCTAGGAAAGTCTGGCCAGAAGTGATCTTTATGGAAGAATTGCAGACAAAAAGCTATACCTCCGACATGGTAATAAGGTTTAGCAATTTAACTGTGCACGAAATCATAGGGAACCGGGGTGCAGAAAAATGGCAGAAAAATCTGTTATACTTGGCTGTAGCAAAAAACAAGCGTTCTGGCCCCAAAATAATTCTGCAGCAGGACAACGACCCCAAATGTCATTAAGACATTAAGCCAAAGTCATTAAGAACTACCTTCAATGTAGAGAAGAACAAGTACTTAAAGTAATCTGAACATGATCGAGTCTGTCTGGAATATGGGATTAAGGGCCAGAAGGATTTGAGGCAGCCTACATTACAGAAGATCTGTGGTTAGCTCTCTACATTTTGGAGCGAATTTGGACAATTCAGGACAACCTACCTGCTGAGTTCCTTCAAAAACTGTACCCAGAAGAATTGATGCTATTTACAGGCAAAGTGTGGTCACACCAAATATTTTCTATTTATCTACTATTTAAATTTCACTTTCATTCACTTACTTTCTATTTATTTAATTCATAAACATGAATTATGATCAACCCAGCCATTATGGATGAACTCAGCCATTATGGATGCACAAACCAGTGCACTCTTAGTGCCGGTCCCAAGCCCGGGTAAATGGGGAGGGTTGCGTTAGGAAGGACATCCAGCGTAAAACATGTGCCAAATCAAATATGCGGATCACAAATGAGAATTTTATACCGGATCGGAAGGAGAAGGAAAGATTCTGGAGTGAATTAGATGAAGTGGTAGATGGTGTACCTAGGAAAGAACGATTGGCGATTGGGGCAGACTTTAATGGGCATGTAGGTGAAGGGAACAGAGGTGATGAGGTGGTGATGGGTAGGTATGGTTTTTTAGGAGAGGAATGTGGAAGGGCAGATGGTGGTAGATTTTGCTAAAAGGATGGAAATGGCAGTGGTGAACACTTATTTTAAGAAAAAGGGGATCAAAGAGAGTGGAGGAAGGTGCACACAGGTGGACTATGTTCTATGTAGGAGATGCAACCTGAAGGAGGTTGGAGACTGTAAGGTGTAGGCAGGGGACAGTGTAGCTAGACAGCATCGGATGGTGGTCTGTAGGATGGTTTTGGAGGCGAAGAAGAAGAGGAGGAGAGTGAGGACTGAAGAAGAATAAGATGGTGGAAACTGAAGGAGGAAGAGTGTAGTGTGAGGTTCAGGAAGAGGTCAGACAGGGGCTCGGTGGTGGTGAAGAGGTGTTGGGTGATTGGGAAACTACTGCAGGAGTGATGAGGAGGCAGCTAGAAAAGTACTTGGTGTGACATCTGGAAATAGAAAGGAAGACAAAGAGACGTGGTGGTGGAATGAGGAAGTGCAGGAGAGCATAAGGAGAAAGAGGTTGGCAAAACAGAAGTGGGATAGACAGAGTGATGAGAAAAGTAGGCAGGAGTACAAGGAGATGCAGCAGCAGGTAAAGAGGGATGTGGCGAAAGCCAAGGAAAAGGCATATGAGGAGCTGTATGAGAGGTTGGACACTAAGGAAGGAGAAAAGGATTTATACCGATTGGCCAGGCAGAGGGACCGAGCTGGGAAGGATGTACTGCAAGTTAGAGCAATAAAGGATGGAGAGGAAATGTGTTGACTAGTGAGGAGAGTGTGTTGAGAAGGTGGAGGAGTATTTTGAGCAGCTAATGAATTAGGAAAATCAGAGAGAGAGAAGGTTGGATGATGTGGAGATGGTGAAGCAGGATGTAGATAGGATTAGTAAGGAGGAAGTGAGAGCATCGATTAAGAGGATGAAGAGTGGAAAGTCGGTTGGACCAGATGACATATCTGTAGAAGCGTGGAGATGTTTAAGGGAGATGACAGTGGAGTTTTTAACCAGATTGTTTAACAAGATTCTGGAAGGGTGGGAGGATGCCTGAGGAATGGAGAAGGAGTGTGCTGGTACCGATCTTTAAGCATAAGGAAGATGTGCAGACCTGCAGTAACTACAGGGGAATTAAGTTGATCAGTCACACCATGAAGTTATGGGAAAGAGTAGTGGAAGCCAGGCTGAGAAAAGAGGTGACCATCTGTGAGCAACAGTATGGTTTCATGCTGAGGAAGAGCACCACAGATGCCTTATTTGCTTTGAGGATGTTGATGGAGAAGTATAGAGAAGGACAGAAAGAATTGCATTGTGTATTTGTTTATTTAAAGAAAGCGTACGACAGAGTGCCAAGAGAGGAGTTGTGGTATTGTATGAGGAAGTCAGGTGTGTCAGAGAAGTATGTAAGGGTGGTGCAGGACATGTATGAGGACAGAGTGATAGCAGTGAAGTGTGCAGTGGGAACGACAGACTGGTTCAGGGTGAAGGTTGGACTGCATCAAGGATCGGCCCTGAGCCCTTTCCTGTTTGCAGTGGTGATGGACAGGTTGACGGACGAGGTCAGACAGGAGTCTCCCTGGACTATGATGTTTGCAGATGATATTGTGATTTGTGGTGAGAGTAGTGAGCAGGTTGAGAAGAGCCTGGAGAGGTGGAGATATGTGCTGGAGAGAAGGGGAATGAAAGTCAGTAGGAGTAAGACAGAGTACATGTGTGTGAATGAGAGGGAGGGCAGTGGAGGGGTGCGGTTGCAGAAGGAAGAGTTGGAGAAGGTGGAGGAGTTCAGGTACCTGGGGTCAACAATGCAAAGTAATGGAGAGTGTGTTAGAGAAGTGAAGAAAGAGTGCAGGCAGAGTGGAGTGGGTGGAGAAGAGTGACAGGAGTGATTTGTGATAGTAGGGTATCTGCGAGAGTGAAAGGGAAAGTTTATAGGACTGTGGTGAGACCTGCGATGTTGTATGGGTTAGAAACAGTGGCATTGAGTAAAAGACATGAGGTGGAGCTGGAGGTAGCAGACCTGAAGATGTTAAGGTTTTCGTTGGGAGTGACGAGCATGGACAAGATTAGAAATGAGTTTATTAGAGGGACAGTGCATGTAGGATGTTTTGGTGACAAGGTGAGGGAGGCAAGATTGAGATGGTTTGTATATGTGCAGAGGACGGACATGAATTATATTGGTAGAAGAATGCTGAGGATGGAGCCACCAGGTAGGAGGAGAAGAGGAAGTCCAAGGAGGAGGTTCATGAATGTGGTGAGGGAAGACATGCAGGTAGTTGGTGTGAAAGAGGCAGATGTAGAGGATAGGGTGGTATGGAGACGGATGATCCGCTGTTGCAACCCCTAATGGGAGCAGCCGAAAGAAGAAGAAGATAAACATGAATTATGATTATTATGATCATAAGTCTTTTGATCAGCACGTAAAGAAGAATGTGGTAGTCTGTTGCTGAAACATGACCTTACATTTTGTTTGGTGGCTTTGCTGTCAGATTCAATGGAACATTGCAGCCAAATTCTTTGCAAAATTACATTTCTTTTGTCCGTGCTGCAGTGAAGAGGCCATTTGTCAAATTCCATGCTGATTAGGCATATTTTGTACAAGGTGTAGATTTTTTTTAGTGGACAAAAGCCAAGAAAATCTAATTAGGAAAGTGCTGTTATAGAAAGCGTTAAATCATCCCCACCTAGGAAATGCAAAGATATATGGCTTGTACATTCTGGACACATGGCCCAAAGGTTATGACTAAATAAGATTTAAATTTGACCCTGTGGTGGCTCTAGGGCAATACTCCTGACTCTCCTCAATAAGTGTATTAATTTTCAGACGTTTTTTTTTTTCTTTTACCTGATAGTTCCACGGGCTGCCATCGACAGCCTAAGCAGAAGTAGAATAACAACATTATTAAGATAAACAAAAAGAAGAAGAAGAGGTTATTGGACCCCTAATAATAGTAATAGCCATTTGGGAAAACTAAGGCATTCACTGAAAACTAGCATAAATATTATAATTTTGTTTGTTATTCTAGATAACAAAAAGTTTGTGAACACCAGAGACATGCTGCAGTGAGAATGACAAATAATCTAGAGAGAATAATGATTTATGTAAATTACCTAAATCTCTCAAGTGATTTACATCTTACTTTTCGCCTTAAAACTGCCTTTAATTAACTGTACATAGCTGTGGACAGCATAAAAGGGGTTACTAAGGGACTCATTTATAATCTGGATCTGAGACTCACTTGGATCTAAGAGTGACCAGTTAATAAGTCCCACATAGATTTAGGTTTCATCATTTAATTGCTGTTTTTTATCATCTTATTTGGGTCTGTAGCAATAACAGTGATTAAACTAATAAAACAAGAAAGTAGTTTTCAAAAGCTTATTTGGTAGTTGAGAGGTTGCTCAAGGGAAAGTTAATGCTTAGAAATGCTTCACAGCAAACAGTCCCCTGGTGTCCATTTAACACTCTGTGCTCTTCGAAAGCCATGCTCTGAGTAACCCTCTACCTTTCGACCTGCCTAAAGCTGAACACACTCGAATAGAAATCCCAGCAAGCTGAAGCGAGGTGATCAGGTTTGATTTGATCTTTTTTGACAAGGATATAATTACAGTAAATTTCATGCACAGATCATGTAGCCTGAGGTATATTTTACATTCCCAGGAGACTACTGAATGTTACTCAAAATTAGGTAAGATCATAACTGCACAATTATGAACAGTTATAAACAAATAAATAAATGTAATTAAATGACTAACTGACAGCTTAAAGCCCAAGAATGCATATTGACATGCCTAAAGGCTGAGTTTAACATGCGGCTCAATAATATGTGAATTATCTGAATAAAGTGATCTATCAATCAAAACCATAAATCTGTTGCACAATTTCACGTCTTTTTTTTGTTTTTGTGCACATGGATGTACAACAGGGTACAGTTCATTTAACTAGGTATCATCCACTGTCACCAGTGTCATGCAGGCCTGTAATTACAGTAGGAGAGTGTTTTACATAATACACTCAGCACAAGCACTTATTACAACTGGTCCAGTCAAGATATTCTGTCACCTCTGCTGACATCCCTGCTATCAATAAACTCACAACAGTAAGTAGTATGTCAATCTATGTTCCTCTCCAAGTGGCAATTTTAACTTAGGCAGAAAAACTGTGATGTTTAATAAAGTTCACAAATAACGAGCCATGTCAACAAATTCAACATGTAAAAAAAATATTCTGATTCGTAGTTGCTGGGAACAAGGGCATTAATAAAAGAAATGTTTGCAACTTGTAATTTTTCTTTCCTAAATATAGAGAATTAATTGAGCATGCAGAAAGAATGCTTTCACACACCTTATGTTACTTTGCAATCTGAGATGGATGCTTGATAATCAGATATATTCTCATGTATGAAAGTTCTGGATGGTAATTATAACTATATATATATATATATATATATATATATATATATATATATATATATATATATATATATATATACATACACACACACACAGACTACAGATTTCAGGCATTTGAGAATGAGAAAAACAACATATGAGAACGAAATTGGTTTGCTGGTTAGTCAACTTCTACTGACCCACAATCAATTATCCAAGTCTTATGACTTTTCTGAGTGATTTCATTTGGCGTGAACGTGTTTCCATCGTAGTTAATGCACATACCCTTTTCAATGCACATTTTTGAGATTTTATTCGTATCTGGTGTTTCCAGTCAGTGTATTATGCAACATTTTTTTTAATTGCATGAATATATATATGTGGCTGGAAACATACTGTAGCTAATAACATTATTTAGAATGCAGCACTGAGAGCAGATATCTTTCACGCCTGAGTTCAGTGAAGGCAGAACCTCTGCTCAAAATTCCCAAACTTCCTGAGTCTGACACAAAGCAAAACTGAAAAACACAAGTATGAAAAGTCACAACCGTGCAAAATATTATAGACTCTCCTAATAAACTTTTTTTTTAGATGTGAATTAAATTGAAAACTATCACAGTGATGCTACTGCATTAAAGAAACCACTTAGGAACATTTTTATGATGCTAATTACACCTAACTGCCTTCCAGGTATTTTATCACACTGGCAAATCATTTCCATAGAAGTTCGAAGCTCTAAATGTAAGATGCAGTGGAGGGAATGCCTATGCAGCTGGAATGCCATTAAAGAGTGTCATGAATAGAGATGGATGACAATCATGCTGGGAAAAGTGCTTCTTTTGCAGCACATAGTGATGCCTACTTATACTAAATAGCCTTCAGGAAAAAAATTAAATAAATAAGCATTAGTAATACAAGCATAGGACATTGTGCATGACATCAAATTTAAATATAAAATAAAGTGATTGCATTTTCACTCTCTATCATCTCACTACCTCCTCAAAATCTATTTATTTTTTGCTGATTTACAGTGCCAAGGGTACCTGCTTACTGCCACATTGATTTCATTCTGGAAAGCTGCCAGAAACATCAAGATGTAAATTGAAGACTTGAACATATATACAAATGCTGAAATCCTTCATCTAGTTTTTGCTTCCAAAAATACTATGATTGTGCACGTTCTGAGGTGGCTGTGTGGAATATAATGGTGGCGTGATAATGGACTATTGTGAACAGCTGCTGAAGTCATTTCTGATGTGAAAGGAAAGCAATGTGCCTGAAGAAAATACACGACCAAACAATACACCAGGCCAGGCCTGGGATGATAACATTGAGTGCTATGTCACCTTACTATTACTGATGGCAGCTGCCAAACAGGAAGAGGTGAGTTGCATTCAAACTGTATATGAGTGTATGTTTGATTGAGCATCCTCAGGAAGGATTAGGATATGACAATGTCCTAGGCTAAGGCATAAAGGTTTCTTTAGGAGCCAGAATATTTGATTCAGGCGGCATGGATTAATGCTCGAAAACCAATGGCACAGACAATAGTTCTGCCTACAACAATATTGATAGGCTTAAGATTATGCACATTTTACACATACACATAATCGAAGGCTTATAATAAATAGATTATAAGAATATGTTGGTATTTTACTGATAAAAACATATAATCGTTGCTATAGGGTGGAAATATCAACTGTAGTTTTCTATTGTATTGGATTTTTTTTTTTTTTGTTTAGGAGGCATTAAGAATTTATGGAAGGAGTCTCAGTGTGTTTGAGACAGTGGTAGACGAAGTACACAAAGCATGTACTTGAGTAAAAGTAAATATACAGTAGGTAATATATTACTCCAGTAAAAGTGCTCCTTTTAAACTTTCACTTGAGTAAAAGTACAAAAGTATTTGCCTTTAAAAGTACTCAAGTATCCAAGTACTATGATTTATTATGGCTATAGTGTCCTATTATATTTTTTATCACAAGACTCTTGCATAATCAACTCAGTTTATGTGAAAAGACTCTAATGTTGCTCCTAGCACAACAATTTATTAAAAGAATGATACTGAATCAAACACTGATTAATATAAAATTAATTATAATTAGCCCAAACCTTCTTTTCAGTGACGCGAATAAGGCCACAAGTGTCAGTGGTTTCTTCCATCATTTATTACTCTAAAAATGTTCTGTTTGCTGTTGAACTGACTTGTGCTAAGTAGATACCACCAAGCGCCGATGGCTGGATAGATGGATGTTCTAGCTTGAATGAAGCCCTGGGTGAACCATGCCATGACCCAAAGTCTCCCCCCTTTGATTAGATTCAGTTTTGAAAGCTCCTCTCTGCTTTAGCTACCGTCACTAAATGAATAAGACGTATTCTTACAGCAGTCCACAAATTTGGATGTATTTCTGAGAGCTTGCTTCCATGTAGAAATATCACCCTAAATGCATTTATTGCACAATTAAATTCACTTAATTGTGCACAGTTTATCAAGATCTCACAACCAAGATCCAAACAACTTCTTGGCTAATTGCAGCCATAAGATCCATACAACATCTACATCCTTATAATATATGTCTATTAAATTAGCGTTTTTAACTGCACTGGCGATTCCTATTACTGAACTCAGTTCAGGACCATTTCAGACAATCACAGAAAACCTTTACGACATCATCTCAATTAAAGGTAACCCAATAAATAAGTGCTGTTTAACTACAATCCAACTAGACTTGTTTGGTTGTAATTGTTTTGTTGCTACACACATTATGATTAACTACATTCTATAAATTATAACGTTATGCAGCTAAAAGAAATATTAATGCTCTATGCGTTAAAGCATAGCAGGCAACACAGCATTACCTAAGTAATACAGTTATTAGCCTGTTTGATTAAATGCATTAGCCTTTACTATCCTCATAACAAGAGGTGTCTCCTTATTGACGTGATGTCACTCAAGGTTTTGTCATTTCTTTCACTGGAAACCCTAAAGGCTAAGGTGACATCACGTTTAAAACAGAGTCCACATTCTACCCTGATTGGTGGCTTGCTGCGCGCTTGACCAGCCACTCATCCACTCATTAATAAAAAGGAATGAAGTTGAGTAAAAATTTACATATTTGAGTAGTGAAGTAGTGAAGTAGTGAATTTAAATTAAAAGTCTGGAGTAAAGTACAGATACGCAAAAAAATGACTTAAGTACAGTAATAAATTACATTTAATATCCACCACTGGTTGGAGCTTTGTATCATTCAATAAGTTTTAAAACACAAAAGAGTTTTTAGAGAAAGGCCTTTTTTTTTTCTTTGGTAACATGAGTAGCTGAATTTTTTTCTTACACAGAAAAAAAAGTAAAGGAAAGAGCTGAGAATGACAGTATGCAGTTCCTACAATACAGTATAAGTCTGATGTGTTTAGAGCCAGTTAACTTTTATAATAATCTCCTCTCTTCTGAGAAAACTTTCAATTGAAATGTAAAGCATTAAAAGTTGTGATTTGTGTATTAAGCCAAAAGTGCATTAGTGAAGTCAGGCACTGTTGTCAAGTGAGCAGGTCTGGGGCACAGTGGAATTTAAATCACCTTGAAGTTCCAGGTCATCCCAAAGATTTTATGTGCGGTTGAATTTAAGGATCTGGCTAGGCCAATCTGCTGCTTATCTGCAATGGGCCAGATCAAGCAGGAGCCACACCTGATTCCAACTGATTAATCAGATGATATTAGCTTTCAGAAGACTAAGCTGTAGCTTCTGCTTGTTTGGAATAAAAACCTGCACCCACACTGGCGCTTTCATGAACACATTTTGGGATAAACCGGAGCTTAATGGTGACTCAAATTTGACTCCAGACACATGACATCATTGCCTGCCATGTTCTTTTGGCTAAATACACAGATTCTAACAACCACAGTCCAAAATATCTGATGGAAAGTACTCTCAGAAAAGTGGACGGTTAACTGTAAAGGTGGACGCATTTAGAAAGGTATGTTCAAAAGTCATTGGCAGACGGGTATCCACAAACTTTTGGCCACACAGTGCAAGTATGCAGTAGTAGCATACAATCAAAAAAGAAAAGGATTAATAGTAGTCAGTTATTAGTTCATTTAGAGGATTAATTCAACCTTAACTGAATTAGTTTCCTATTACAGGACAGGCTGCCATTACATCACTCACTATCATTTTCCCAGTGAAAGTAAAAAAAGACAGTGAGAATTCCTTTGCTGCCCACTTATCATTGCTGAAATTATAGTTAAAAACCACTAAATCCCCCCCAAGACTACTTCCTAAAGGATCAGGGCTTTTTTTTTTCTGTCACGATTCACTGTAATGCATCACTGTAGAAGCTTCTCATTGTCTATCCAGCAAGAGATGCAATCAACTGTATATCAGAAAAACCAAGAAGAGACTGGCTGATTTGTGTGTCGAACATCTTCCTAGCATTAGAATGAAGGATTTCCAGTGGCTAGACACATCAACAGTGATGGGTATAGCAATGATGTCTCTGTTTGCACTGACAGTTGTTGCTAGGGGAGCAATTAAATAAAGTAAGATAAAGAAAAATCTCATCTACACTATGCTCCTTAGACAGCTTTAGAAGCACATTTCTTGCACAGTACTTTCATCTGAAATGTCCTGTTTCTTTGGAAACTGTGCTGCAATTATAATTAAGGCCGCCTACAGATGATCGGCCGCAAAACCTCTTTGTGATTGCAAAGCCATTGTTTCCTTATGAAGAGCAAGTGCTACTGCTATGCCTACAGGATTTGGAAGTGGTGCATCAGCACTGTGCAAAAAAAGTTTTCTCGAATTCAACTTTGACCTGGTTTACACTAACCTTTTCAAACCTGCGAAGTGAGCTCTTATGCAGTATGAGATTTTGCAATATATAAATACAAAGTGTTTCCTCCCATCATCTTTAAAGAAAACCCCTTTTTTTTAATTTAGATATGCTGGATTCCAAACATACTGGATGTGCTAGATCTATTTTAAATCATGTCTTGATGACATAGCATGCGTCAACCTTCTAAAGCACTTACTTTTATTATAAAACGCAAACTACACAATCAGGTGCCACAATACTATATTTTTTCATTAAAGTACACTGTTGTGATGCATGAGTTCTATAATTTTTCTCATTGTTTGTACAATAAAATGTTTTATTGTTTTTACTGCTCTATTTAAGACATTTACCAACTTTTTTAAAAAACTACTAATAAATAAAGGTCTTTCATTCATAGTTATGTTATAGCAGTATAAAGAGCCAGCGTCATGCCAGCACAACCGATATCCCATTGTTCTCAGGTGTTAATGTTTAGCAATATATTAAATAAAAAGGGAGAAGAGCAACCATGAGTAACTATCATTCTAAAGGTTTAAGCCTCAAGCAGCGATTGTGGATGTACATGTGCATGTATGTATGTATGTATGTATGTATGTATGATTTCAAAAACTTGCACAAAAAAAAAAATCAGGTAATGCATTCCTCTTACTTCCCTGTACAGTCAGTGGGAAAGAGAATGAACGCACAGTGCTTGCTGGGACACTTTTTTTTTCTGCAGCTCCATTGGAGGGATTTGTAGGGACCGTGATAGAGATTTGGAAGCAGAAAAGAGAAGAGGATTCAACATTTTCATTTTGCTATTCAAGCAAAAAAAAAAAAAAAAAAAAAGGCACAAGGATTTGCCATCCACATTCACACTGCAAAGGTGGAGAGACCAAAAAATAAAGGGCACAAACAAACAAACAAAAGCAAAAAAAAAAAACCCCAAAAAAAAACACAGTACCAGATGACGCAAATCCTGCTGCTACGTGGTCTTCAAGAGACTAAAGAGGTTATTGATGGACGGTGAGTGTGTGGACTTAAAAGAGAGAGAGAGAGAGAGAGAGAGAGAGAGAGAGAGAGAGAGAGAGAGAGAGAGAGAGACGAAAAGCAGAGAAAATAAGAATAAGCAGAAAAAAACAAAATAATCCAAAGGGTTAAAAAGTTCTGAGAAAAGGAAGCTGGGCAAAAGAATGATACTGTAGATGTGGATAAATGGATTGAGAGAGAAAGACTTAGAAGAGAGAGAGAGAGAGAGAGAGAGAGAGAGAGAGAGAGAAAGAGAAAGAGAAAGTGCAGAGAGATGGAAGAAATCACATTAGCTGAGCTGGTTTATACAACAGCAACCTTTCTGGAAAGAAGATACATTGCATCATAGCAGCCCAGAGATCAGATGAGGTTTGAGTTAAAGCTTCTTATTCAACAGATAGTTCTGCTTCACTAATTTGACTGGACACATGGTGTTCCAGAGCAGATTATATTTATAATACAACTACACTCGACTTTTCACTGTTTATATCACTCCTGTACTAAAACTTCACTATCTCGTTTACTACAGTAGAGTTAATGCCATCATTTGCATACAGGGCAAATTATTCTTTTTTAGAAATATAAATCTAGACCTAAAATATGAAATCATGTCAGTTCTTTGAAAACAAAGAAATGATGCCAATTTACAAATCAATAGAAACTAGCTAGCATGCTATAAACTTAATCTAGCTTCTTCGGGTTCTTAACCTAGTTCCCCTAGTAGAGCAAAAATAAAAAAATCATTTGGCCATACTGTGTCTAAAATCAAGTCAGTTTCTCAATATGAAATTTCTTGTTGTATAATATGGCACTAGCAATCGTTCAGTTACTGTATAATGGATACCTGCTGTGATTAGCAAAACTAATCAAATTGAACTGGTATTTATGCTGTCTCTGTTAAAAAATATTGATAGCTTTTCACAACCAGCAGCATGTAGTGAGACAGGGGTCAGTGTTAGGAAGATGGACAGCTCACCAGTGCAACAGGAAATGATTTTGTAAATATAAAAATGTGAAGAAGGAGCTATATGCACAGTCTTCAATGTATAATAAAAGCCTTGAAAATAATAAATATTATTAATAATATTAAAATAATAATAATATTTTAACTAAAACTACAGGGGGAAAAATACCTTTTGCTTATTCAAATAAACCCGTTGACATAACAATTTGCATATATAGCAAACATATATTCTGGGCATAGCATCAGAGCAGTGCAATTTCTACTTATAACTAATAGTTTTGGCTAAACTACAATAAAAACCCCAAAGAACTGTAGCGCTGACATAAATTCCACTCATACTTTTTGTTACTTCTTATTATTAATTTAAATAAAAATTGTATATATATATATATATATATATATATATATATATATATATATATATATATATATATATATATATATATATGTGTGTGTGTGTGTGTGTGTGTGTGTGTGTGTGTGTGTGTGTGTGTGTGTAAAAAAAAAAACCCTGCTCACAACTTGACCTAAGCCAATAATGATGATTGAATCAAAAGTGTTCCATCCAAGTCACAGTGCCGAATTGTGTACTGTACTCTATGTGATTATATGTCTTTAATTCTAATCTAAAGCACTCTGAATACAGGTTAAAAGTAAATGCACACATGATCCGGATCACAGATAGGAAATATATCTTACAATATCCAGATTTTGGCCAGGACTAAGAACCAGCATGTGGAAGGAATAATCTACTGGTTTGAGCAGCCAAATAGACAATATGTACGGTTTGCATATCCCAATTTCCAGACAGACCATGACTGTTAATGCCAAAGTTGAACATATTCTCAGCCTTGAGCATCTTATTAAGCTGCTCCACCTGCTCTATCCAGGTCACTCCAGGCTGCGCTAACAAGTTCTTTCCTACTCCCTTCTGACTTGAGGGGAGTGACGAGAGTTTCTGTCTCTTCCATGACAAGACATGCTGTTTCAGAGTAGACGACCTAAACTAGCAAGCAAAAACAAGCACATCACACGGCTTCAGAGTTCTCCTTGCATAGGCTATCACCAAGCACCAAAACAGAAAAACACCACAACCCTTCGGGTAAGGATGAATGCCTTACTTGTTTAAAGCTAGACAGCTATTCAGAGGCTTATAGCTATGGCCTTGAGTTTGCTGAAATAATTCACTCCACAGAAAGCCAAATTTGAGAATGTGAGAATCTTTTTAATCAGGGTAGAAATTCCTGAATTAGAGAGTTAAAAGTAGATAAAAAGTAGATAATCGCTATCTGGCCTGGTTCAACTCAACTCATTTTAACTCAAATCGATTTGAGTTAAGGACTCAAAGCAGATAGGGTCCAATAATTATTCCATAAGGTAACACTTAGTTATCTACATTGGATTTACACCTCATTGTTATTCAACATTGTACAGTAAGCTTGTTAAGATCCAAGTACACTTGCTAACATCTGCCCGGAGGAGACCAACATGGACATGGGCAAGTGGTGAAGGGTGGAGCAAGGGAACGGAATAGTTTGTAGAGCTAACTATTTGATGAATAAAGAAGTGCCAGATAGGCTGCAGTGCCTGCATCTAGAGAACCAATCATTGCAAGTATAGAGTTTCATGGCTGAGCTAGTATGCTTCCCTGGCTGATACCAAGAAGGCATAGGATTTTCGAATGAGTAGCAAGTTATTATTTCAACATTAATGTGGGTCATGCCACCAAGAAATATGTAACAATGGAGAAGCCAATGGCCAAAAAGTTAGCAGAGAAGCAAAAGTGACAAGGGAAGAGGGTTTTTTCTTTTGTTGAAAGCAAAAAAGACACAGCAGACCATCCTGTCAAAGAATGACTAAGATGACAGAGAGTCACTTGCCCACAGGGGGAAAAAACGACAAAGACTGTCAGTGTTTCCATTGCAACCACTATTTATCTTGCAGGAGGAAGCCATCTCAAATGTCTGAATTTCCTGTTCCTTTAATGGATTAGGTAAGCATCCAAGGAAGACGTGTACCTCGACACAAATAGGTTCTGTCCTGTTCTCTTCCTTGCCTGTTATGCAAATATGGTAAATGAGCACATTTTCTCTTTGTAAGCTATGAAGAATTGAGTAATTATACCTCTTATGTGTGCAACATCAAACAAGTCTGGAGATCAAGAGAAAACCTTTATAATGGTCTTCTAGCTAATGTCCTAATGTTTCAAGAGTGAGAGGGTGGAAGAGAGAGATAGAGTGATCGAGGAAATAGAATCACTAGAGGCCTCTACGAACACTTCAAAACATGCCTGTAACACACAGCTGCATGTAGACACACACATGCATTTACATACATACACACATGTGTGTCAGGCACAGTGAAGACTGAATGATTTGAAATGCCAAATATAAACTCTTGGGAAAAACTCCCAAAGGTTTTCCACATAGATACACATACTGTACAAATATATGGTTTTAGGTGAAGGTCCAAGTTACACTAAAAGGTCTATTTCAAGTGGACTAAACAAAATAAACCAGATTTAGGAATAAATACTGGATTTAGAAATCCAATATAACATTAACAACACTGAACACACTGTCATTTAAATTTCAAAATAATAGTTTAAAAATAATGAAAATATATGAAATGGCCTTGATTAAAATGGACTTTAACGGTGGCAATGCAATGCAATTTGTGGTTGCAAAAGTATTTTTTTTCACCATTAAATGTTCTTTTGTAAAGAGACATATTTATAGAGTCAGGTTTTTAGATTGCTAATGGAGAACTGCATATTAACACATTATTTCAGTAGAGTTCAGGCTCTGGGTTTACAGCTTTATTTTGCCCCAAAGACAAGTTCTTTACCAAATCTTTTAATTCAGTTACAATTTCATTTGGTTGGCCGGAATATAACCTTTTTAAGGGTGGTTCTGGCCTGCAAGCTGTAAATTAGCCCTGGACTAGACAGATATTCTGGGCAAATGTGGCAGGTCCATTTATCAGAGTTAGCTATAGAGGTCTTTCTCAGACTAAGCAAGCTCATTAGTGGCATGGCTTCAGTTTACATCAAGTAACACCAGGATTGAAAGACAACTGAGTCAGTCGCTACTCTTCAGTAAGTCACTAAATCAAGATCTTTCAAATGCTTTGTAAATTTTATTAAGGCTGTTCAAAACATTTACATTTAACAACGTTTCTTCCCATGTGTCCTATAAAGCAATTCAGCTAACCTTTATATACAGTGCCCTCCACAATTATTGGCACCCCTGTTTAAGATGTGGTCGTGGACTTCAAAAAATTCTCCTTTTTTTTAAAACAACATAGAACCCAAATGCAAAAAAAGAGAAAAATCCAACCTTTTATTTAAGTACATTACTTTGGTGGTAAAAATCACACATTTAGAAAAAAAAAAAAAACTTGAAATCATGTGTGCCACAATTATTGGCACCCCTAACAATTCCTCTGAAAAATTTAATTTTTTTTTTTTATATATATTTTTCTGTGGTTGCTAAGGTTGGTCAGGGTATCTAGGGACTTTTAATTAGTAATTCATGATTTCCTGTTTCCCTGGGGTATAAATATGACGTGACACAGAGGCCTTATTCTCTTACCCATTTGTCAACATGGAAAAGACAAGAGAACACACCATTCAAGTAAGGCGTGTCGACCTTCATAAGTCAAGCAATGGCTACAAGAGAATAGCCACTCGCCTTAACTTGCCGGTATCTACAGTCAGAGGAATCATTAAGAAGTTTAAAGAGTGTATTTTGCAGCATGTTTGGTGTCAGCCAGAATGCCTGATGTAATCAATACAGCTTTCTGAAATTATGTCACAAGGCGTCATCTGATATTTACGCCACCAATCTGTGGCTGGAGAGCTTTAGAGAATTCTTTGAGGGAAAATAGCAGGAAGGAAGGAGAGAAGGAAGGAAGGAAGGAAGGAAGGAATGTGGGAATGAGAAAACATTATACAAAAACAAGGAACAACAAAGATTTAAAGCTCTTCATTGACTGCATGTTTGAAAGTGATGGAAAGCTTGGTCGTGGTTAAAAATGCAGAAGAATAGAGCAGCATTTTGATTCTGTTAAATAAAACATCCACAAAACGACGCACTGGGAACTTCAAATAAAAGTATCAAAGGCTGAAGTTATTGGCACAATGCAGCCGTTGATGCTTCATAATACATGAAGACACAAAGTGCGATAAGAATGATATAATACTGACTCGTGTTTGCGAGTGCATTGCAGACTAAAAAACAGACCTTATAAAGCTCCTGACAGTGACCAGACCTATAAGAACGATGAATATGATGACTACTGAATCATCATTTTCATTCTGCTTAGTTATATCAAAGCTGAAATTAAATCTAACATTGAAGTGCTTTGGGATTATAAAAAAAGATTCAACAGCAAAACCCTATCTTATTTCATTCAGATCAACTGAAACAGATCAGTTAAATCACCTCTGCTCCAATTTCCAGCAATCAGTATAGTCATGGTTTTATTGAATTCACTACACTGCTGGGGAGCAAAAATAAATGAATTATCAATAAGCAAATAGAAAGACCCCCAGAAAAAAAGGGAGAAAATTAACTAAGATATAGGATGAGTGGTGTTACCATTGTGATAATGGAGGTGTGTATTTTTTTGATGACATCATCCATTTCCTGAAGTTTGGGCCCGATTAGAGAGCTGTGTGGCCCACTGATGTGTCCGATGTGGTCCAGTCCCAGATAATGCAGGATCAAAATATCCCAGTCGTTTCTCTTCAGAGTGCTGTCCAAATGACGAGTCACATTGTTGTCCACCTGAGACACACACACGTGCATACACAATACAATTAGTCGTTTTCAGTCGTTTTCCTTATAAAGTCTCAGTTATCTCAAACCTAACAAGCTAATTTTGTATATTAATACAGACAAGAAAAATAAGAAAGGTAGAAAGCAAGTATTTCTAGTAATATAATAGCATTTTAGTTATATTTTAAATTATATTCAGCTTTGACCTGTGCAGAGAGGTTTCTATGAATTGACTTGACTGAACTGGGAGTTAAATTCACCATCCTGATTTTTCTTAGAAATATACATTTATACATAGTAAATTATAAGTTAGTCATTATCCAGTTTATTCACGCTCTATATTCCTGATTCTAGAAACATTATCAAGAAACTGTTCAAGGTAATGAATATAACAAGAAATAGTACTGTGATTTATTAATTTATTTGTAATCTAATTCTCTTTAGCTTGCTATTTGTCTAATTGTGACAATCCTTTTATTTCCTACATAATAAATGAAATGTACCTGAAGGCATTAGATGTTCCTAAAAACAGGAGCTCTCCATTTCATCGTCTATTTGGTTGCATACTGTTAATTCATAATTACTTAAAATAATGTTTTCTTTCCAGTTTTGTTTTCAGATTATACATTTACTTCTTTTAAAGCCATCCCACCCATCTTAAAAAACTGATCTCGATCCCACCTTATTGGAAAACTATGGACTCATTTCTACCTCTTATATCACACCTTCAAGATATTAAATCATGGACGAATGACATTTTTCCAAAATTGAACACTGATAAAAGTTTTACTTACTGCCACTAAATTCCATTGTCCAAATGCCCTTGACAATAAGATCGATGGGGTATGGAATAGAAAATCTGTGCATTATTTTCTACCTTTCTCTTAGTTTCTCCACCACTTGCTGAACACAAATGATGCTTTAATTTGTTCCTTGATTTTATCAAAATCCTAATCTTGATTACTGTAAAATCATTTTTCCACAATTGTTCCAAAATGTCAGTATATGCAAATTTTCACGTTAGAAATGAATATCACTTCTACATTCGACAAGCCACAACAGCAACGCCTGGTCTGATCCAGTTCGAACTCCTGCACTGACCTATAAAGAATTACAATGCCTTTCTGAGTAAAATCAGTCAAACCCTGAACCCCTGTACATACTCTCAGAGCTTCTAACACCAGGCTTTTAACTGTTCCTAAGTTCAAATTGTCCACTAAGGGAAGCAGGTGTTTAAACGTATCAGCACTTAAACTTTGGAACACACTATACTCAATCACAGCTCACATATCTCTTCCTTTAAAGCTGAAGGAAAAACACTCACTTTTTCCTGTCTTCCTCCTCTGCCAATGTCCTTGCTGTAAACATTTTTATGATTGTTGTCTGGTACAATCATGGAAGGTGCTATATTTTAACTGAATACTAATAATACTAATAGTAATATTTATAATAATTAATACAAGTTGAAGAAGCATTTTCAGGTCCAACACCCAGACACCCAGACCCAGAATCCAGGGATGCCTGGCTTTTATATTTTAGATACAGTTTATTACCATAGATTTCTAAACTACGCACACAAATCACCCAATGATGGCGCTACAGTGACAGCATTTGGGCCATATGGGCTCAGAATGATCCTTCCAAAACAGTCTGTAAAATTTTTAACGAGGCAGTTAAATGTGCTGCCAAATAGAAAACTAACCAGAAGAAGAAGAAGAAAAGAAAGAAGAACCTACTTAGTTCCTATTTGGATGAATAAGTGTGCTAAATATTTGTAATTTCAATATTGAACAAAATAACCAAATTAGCATGAACACAATAGCTTTATCAACACAATAGGCAACGCACATTTTAATGTATGTAAAGAAATAGACGACAATAGGCTACGCTGCTATAACAGAAAAAAAACGATACCAAAGTGCCAATTTGATTCTTTTTCAATTAAAAAAAATCACAATACAGCATTGCAATTTTTCCTCTGTAAAACAACACTTTTTTTAATCTATGTATTATTTATCCATCTGGGGTTATATAGGGGTGTTCTACCATTACAAGTCCTAGTGAATGAACTGTTTTTATAGAAACAATAACAAGCTTGAACAGGCACATTAATATATGATCTGTGATTTTCCTTGCAGCTGGCACTACTGTCAGAGATGCACTGTTTAAAATTAATCAACATTGTCTGACCAGTCAGAGTTCAAAATTCAACTGCTCTGTGCTATCGCACATTTTATTATCTGAACATGAAGCATTGAATCTGCCCATGTATGCTGGTAAATGTAGCACGTAATTACTCAGTTTCTTTTAGTTTGTCGTGTTGTTGTGTCGTGTATTTTTTATGAAGGCAGCCCTGCTTTGTGTGAAAAAAAAATGGGCAATGTGTTTTGGACAACTCAAATGAAAAATTACAACCATGTATTGTGTGAAACATGAAGACAAGAACTGTAACACAGAGTGTAACACACCCTGAAGAATCTGCTTTCCTCACCTCAGTGTAGTCGGAGACGAAGAAAGACGTGGTGCCATCATACTCCAAGAAATGCTTAGGGAAGAGCCGCACCCATGTGTCATCCCCGTAGAAGATGATCCGCTTGCCAGTGTTCTTGGCCTGCCAGAGAAGGTTGTCCTCTAAGAGAGCCTGAGAGTTTAGGTTCATTACAACATCGATGAAGCCGGGAATGCTGCCCGTGGTCAAAGCCTAGCCAAGAAAAGCAACAGTGCAGAGAACAAAGTTATTGCTATATGATAATAATGAGAGAGCAAGACAATTAAAATGGGATTGAGAGCAGTCCCAGTGAAATCAAAATGCAATTTTTGTGGCTTTAGGATGAATTTATTTGCCTTGAATTTATCTATAAGCTAATTCCATGCATTCAAAATGAGTCTCTTTCAGCCATCTCCGAATAAAGATCAACAAGTTTGATGGCATCATTCTGCACTTTGGCTCCTTGTCAACATTTTATATAATCAAATTTTCTCTAGAATCTAAAGTGCCTCGCCCCCAATAATATAAAAATTACTTTGCCGCATACAAGCAAGAAAAAAACCCATCATCATGCATGGGTTGTAAATGTGTCTTAAGCTGTTAAAACATTTGATTACATTTTCAAACTCTAAGTCTTACTCTAAGTTTAAATGAAAAAAGGTCCGACATCCAAAAACCATCATTAATGCTCGGGCTCGCATTCAAGGTATTAATAGTCAAATACGTCTTAATCAGGGCTGTGAGATTACCTAAATGCTATAAGCTAGTTAACCCTAACCCTAACCCACTTTGACTTTCTATTTTATTTCTATTTATTCAGTTGAAATTATGTCAACAGAGAAGATTATGGTGTGTTTCAATGCACATCACAGGGACTTTAACGCTAAAGAACAATCAGGTTTGCACAAATTGGATTGTACTTTGACAACTCTATATTGAAAAGCCTAAAAATATACAACCAAATAAATTGTTGAAATGTTTGTTTTGCTTAGGCTTTCTGTATGGAACATGTAAGAAATATAAAGTATCCTTTTAAACGTTTACCAGCTGCACCAATTCTAAAAAAAAAAGTAAAGTGTTTCACCATTGTTAATGTTTTCATCATATGCAAACTACACAACGGCATAATAGATGGACATAATTTTCATTGTCATACATGGCAAAGTAATGCTAATAAAATCAATTATACAGTATCAGTTGCTTTAAGTCAGTGTGTTGGTGGTAAATAAGTTTTATTTAATTTTTTACTTTTGAGGTTCATGTTGTAACTTTTGATGCAGATGCGCTCAAATGATTCCAGACCATGATCCCAATATTCGTGTCCTACCCCAACCTATTGCCACAAAGCTGCACACACACAATTGTTTGAATATCTTGGAATAATGCTGTAACTATAAAAGTTCCCTTTACTGGAATTAAAAATCCTGTTTCAAATTTCCTGTACACAAAGCGAGGTCTACAAAGACTATTGATTGCCAAGGTTAGAGTTGATTGTCCCTTACCCTGACCTCAACCTTACGAAACACATTTGAGAATAATTGGAACTCCAGAGCACCCCAGGCCTCCTAATTTGGCATCAGCACCTCACTAATGCCCTTGTGGCTGAATCAGCAGTCCCACACAGCCACTAATTATAGATTGCACACATATCTACTGTGTATCCACAAGTGGAAAATAAATTTCATTTTAAGTTTACATACCAGCACAGTAAAAATTTCACCTTTTCACAAGTCACCACAAATATTCAACATTCTCTTTATATTCTAGAAGCTATCAATCAAATATCTGCTTCCTAACTGAGTAAACAGGAAAATAAAGGAATCATATGGACCAGCGACATCCAGGCAATCAGGGCAAGGCGATGTTTATACCTGCCTGTGCAAAAAGTTGCCATGTGTTGCTCTAGCATTCAGGTGTTAGAGCGCTAGTTTGTTGGCCTGTTACTAATTATGGGTTAGCCGTTTTCCCATGGTAACAACGCCCAGTGCTGGTAAAGAAGTTGTTTATCACCATTTCATGCACATTATATTAAGACACTCACATTCCCACAGGTAGACATGTTAAGAAATGGAGGTCACTGTGCTTTGGGCAAAATTATGCCTGTATAAAAATCATACTTATAGTCTTAAGTAACCTAAGTTATGTAAAAAAAAATCTTTTTAAAACAACTGCATACATAGCTGTTCTCACAGCTAAGACTTAGGGGATATCACATTTGAAGTTGGAGGACACTTAAGAAGGAGTTTGCTCTTTCAAAACTGCTAGCTTCAGATAACTTTCAACAAAAACAGCTTCAAAACTAAATGGGATTGCAAGCCCTAGGTGATTTAAAGGGCTTTCTTGTTTTGCCTGAGCACCCTCAATAAGTTTGCACTCACATTGGTGGATCGCTTCCCTCATTACCGGTGTCATTTAGATATTGCTTTTAGCGAAACTTCGCGTTCCATCGGCTTCCAGAAGGTGCTTTCAGATAATGAAGGTTTCAGTGATGTAACAAGGGAACTGTGCATGTGCAGTCCTTGTATTACTTGGCTATACTGTAGATTTCAGCAGACTAAAAGGAACCTAGTTAATGAATATGCTATAAACCCAACAAGTCACTCAAAAACGGTATGTCGGGAGGCAGTGCTTCTTCCCGAATAATTCAAATACGCTGAAGAAGAAACATCGGAGAGGCTACTTATGCCACCCCATTTTTTGTTCTTCTCGCACTCATGCACGCCTACACACGATCTGCACCATAATTACCGTGTTTATTCTGACTGCGAACACGAGAGGCTTTAACATGACTGCGATTTGCCTCAACATCATCTCCTGAGCCAATTAACGTCTCCGAGAAACGAGTGCAAGTTATAACTAGCAGAACAAGCGCTGGGTCATCGCGGTTCTGCCACGTCCTCTCCGCATTCGTCTCGCTATTTATCTCCTGCACTTCACATCCTGAGCCTAGCCACGTCACGCACGGCATCCTGTGCTCCCAATTTTTACCTTGTCTTCGTTCTACACTGCACTGATGCTCACATATAAATGCACGTATTATCTTCCGTAACACCTTTTCTTCTCAAAAAAAATAAAAATAAATAGGATTTTTCCATATCCTACACCTTCATAGCACCTCCTGTTTTGTGTTCTGCCTTTCCTTGCATTCACTTTCTGCATTGTATTTTGTCAAGGAAATGCTTGAATATTATTCACACTATTTACAGCCCTAAAGCTGTGTGTCATTTCTCACTTATCAGAGTAACCTGTTTATTCTGGACTAAACAGGGAGGTTTTTCATTTCCTGACTCTGCAATCACATTCACACTGAAACACAAGCAATTAAGGCTTCCCTCTGTGTGCCTGTGTGTGTGCCTGTGTGTGTGTGTGCCTGTGTGTGTGTGTGTGTGTGTGTGTGTGTGGTAATCACTGTCCAGGACAGTATACAGAGCCAACCAGAATGCCAGTGGCATAGCTAGAAGGCAAGAAGGAAAGCAGTTCCTCTTACTAGTGAGAATCAAACGCAGCATGCACATTTGTTTTTTCTCCCTGAGAGCTAAATGTCAATTTAAATCCAGCCTGCCAGTACAACAGGAAACCTAACTAATTATACTGCCACAACTGTAGGAACTTAATTAATATGTTTTTTAAACTCTATATTCCATGCATATTGTCTTTGGCACCTTGAGAATTAATCCTCAGGTAATTTATTCGTGTTAAATACACAGTCTATAAAAACAGTGTGATTTTCCACTGGTAAATAACCATCTCTTTTGCTCCACTGTGCTCTTTTGGGATGCTTGTACTTTGTGTTTTTTTTTCCAAAACAAAAAAAAAACAAAACCCTAAAGGGATGAATACTAAAATATCCATTTTCTCAGAACAGGGCTCAGCTGGGAAATGCAGCACAATCAATACTCTGTCTTTACTCATCCTTCCAAAATACATCCTGCTGTGCTTCAAATCAGGACGTCCGGAGATCCTCCTAGAGAGCAATTTTAATTGTCATGAGACATTCCTGTGTGAATGTGTTTTTTCAAGCCCATACCATGGAATATATCTTCTAAACAGTAATTTTTTTTTTTTTCATAAAAATTAAAAAAGAGAATGAATTAAAATAATCTGCTATTGTTCAAGGTTATGAGTTGTTTTAAAATTGTCTCACTGCCACAGAATGATATTTTTATAGATGAACATCTCTCAAGTCCCGTCTCCTAGAAACATGAGGAGTTATGATCAGAATGATCCAGAGTCTTTGAATCGATCTCGATCACATATTTCAACACCGAAATACTCGTCAACCTCGTATTGCTCTTCGCTTCATATTACTATTATTCCTTTAAAATCAGATCTAAGTGCACGTGTCGGTAGCCATATTAATAGCTAAATAACTAAATAACTTAGATTCTCTGCACACTTCTCCATGTTCCAGAATTCTTTTGTGTACCCACAATTGATTGAATGACCACACTCGCCAATGCTGCTCTGCATGCTCGATTAAAAGACACTGTTTACATATGACAGTGATATTTTATCAGGAAACCAATGAAGGTCTTCAAGTTTTTTTCTATTATATTTTATTATTTTGCACAGAAAAATTAGTACTGTGGTCTAGGTTTTAATCATTAGGGTGAAATACAGTGAGGTTTAAAAGTATAAACATCTGCTTAAAAAAAAAATACAAAATTCACTTTGGTATTCAAAACTTGAACTACACAAAACAAAACATTTTAATATATTTCAAAACAAACAAAGAAAATGTTCAAAATATTTATTAAATGTGATTAATCTTTATTCTGTACTATTTCTAGGTCACTAATTAAATTTAAGCAAAATACTGCACATAAGCTCATGAGATTTTATTTTCATTTCTTAAGTTACTGCTTACCTAATTTTTAATGGTTATTTAATATTTAGTAATGCATAATAATGAATCGCTTTTGTTTAGTAAGACATTTAAAAATAGAAGCAATTTCAGTAATCATGCCAGATATTTGAACTCTATGCCAACATTGGAGCTATTTTGCACCCCATTCTATGAGCAGGGTTATGTACATAAGGCTCACATTACATGCATGATATGGCATACTGGTATAAAACCATTATTTATGAATATGAGTCAGGATCAGACAGTGATGCTGTGCAGTAGACAGCTAGAGACAAAAAACATAAGGTGGGGAAAAAAAGATTTTGAGGTAGTTCAGTAAAAGCTGCTATAGACTGGGGAGGCTGAGTAACTGGATTGCATCAGGAAAAAACTGTGAAGTTGGCGTGTTTGAAAAATGATGGACCTGTAGCCCCTGTGTGCTGGCGGCTTAAAGAAAAAAAGAAGTGGTTGTCTACATGTTTGGTCTCAGCAGCAATTTTTACTGACTTTCTCTTTGACTTGATGGTGCAGAGGTCCTACAGTAGATGTGAATCAGAGGTATGAAGTAACAAAGTACAAATACTTCATTACTGTACATAAGTAGATTTTTCTGGTATCAGTACTTTACTTCCCTATAATTTTTTTCTCATTTTTTTTACTTTCACTTTTACTTATTTTTACACAAATATCTGTACTTTCTACTTCTTACATTTTCAAAACATGCTCATTACTTTAGTTTTAATCTATGTGTTGGAATGTCAATAAAGAGGGGAAACATGACTGAGAACAAAGACATTCCTGATCACCTGATCATCATCATCTTTTCTTTGCTTGTGTATACTGGATGTTCAGCCTGGATACCTTAATTAGATAATGACATTTGAAATTCGTTTTTGTATTATATTAATTGGTCTGTCAAAATGAATGCGTTAATAACGTTAACGCAAATTAATTTTAACAACACTAATTTTATCAACAGAGGCATTTTTGTTTGACTATTTTTTTATTAAAAAAATGAAAAATGTAAAATATATAAAATTAAAACCTTAAATGCAACACACGTTTATTCACAATGTCCTCTCTTTACTTAGAAAATAAATAAATAATCTCCACCGAAAAATGATTTTTAATCCATAAACATTTGTTTTACTGATGCAAATCAGCACCAAAATCTGCCATGACGCACACAATGAACCATCTGGGGTCGACAAACGCGTCAGCGCGTTTTCCCTCATAATGCAGAAACGCACTTACACATAAGTGCAATACATCATTCGAATCTGTTAAGGGTCTACTTTCATTTGTATACACTCATCATAACAACAAAACACTGTGCTTTTGTGAAATAAAGAAAACAGACAGGGAGCGCTCTCTGCTGTCTCTTTCATCTCTCTTCACACACATAAATAAAACAACCTGAATCTCATTGAATACTTGCCTCACAGACATAATAAATATATGAATAGAAAGCTCAAAATGTCGATTAAAATTTTTTTTAATCGAAAACAATTATTCTCTGATCATGTAATCCGTATGAAAGTTAAACGAGGTACAGTTTCTCTGGTATCACCTCATTAACCATCCATGTGGAAACATAGCAAAGGTTCCGTTTGACCTGCTGATGATTCGCGTAATTTAAAACACCACAATTACTTTAAAACATTTACAAGATTACAATATTCCATCTTCATGCTCTATGTTGAGTTTGCTTTCACTAATAATGACCATACATTTCTATAAAGCATTCATATTTGTCCATGCCTGTGTTGATTAGAGTATTAAAACCCTGAAACATATTAATTTAAGGTACATTTAGAACAGAATAAAATGTGAGATTAAGTTGCATTAATCGGGAGTAAACTATTGACAATCATGTGATTAATAACAATTAAATATTTTACTCGGTTGACAGCCCTAATTTGAATATGTTGTAAGGCCCAGTTACCAGCGTGACACTAAAACTGGTAGTAGTAATGGCTACCTTTTACTTAAGTACAAGTCAGAGCCCAGACTTCTTTACTTGAGTAAAAAAGTATAGTCAATACTTCAACTTTTACCAGAGTATTTTAAAACATGAGTATGTCTGTACTTCTACTCAGGTGAACAATGCGTGTACTTTTGCTATCTTTTGCCATACTTTTGGTGGGAGTCATTTGCTGTAATTTGGTATTTCAGATCTGATAGGCAAAAAAGGAAGCTGATTTTGACAGAGGTAGTGAGCACAAACTGTTGAGCTGCATGCGCTGAAAGCCAGAAATATGTATTACTTTCTCCCGCCCGCAATATTTAAGTTTTGTCCCGTTCCTGCCCACAAAAGACCGCAGGTAAAATGTATAAGTATTTTTTTTTCAATGCACTTCCTGTTTCTTCCTGCTACTCTGCCTTTTTTTGTGTTTCATTTGCTTCTTTTTGAATATGAATGTTAAAAAAAAAGAAATTTTGTTAAAAAATTAACAAACATTTTTCGTTTTATTTGAGTTTGACATTTTGTGTAAAGGAAGGAACTTTTCAGAACATAGAACATTAACTGAAATGATGTAAAAACAGGCCAAGGTTTTTTGGGTTATATGTTCCTTTCTTTAATAATGAAGTAACATCTATAGCACTCAGTGATTCTTCTCTGTCTTGTGCCTTCAGACATTTTGCCTCGGTGTGCTCTATTATACCACACATGACCTTGTGCCTGTAAATAGTTTTATTTTATTTTAGTTGCCATTGTTGCTTTTGTGTAGTGGATACATAACAGTTTATTTGTTTTAGTAATTCATTCTTTTTTGATATTTTAAAGAACATTTTGCAGGAGTCCTGCAAATGATTGTATTCTCCCGCAACCCGCACACACAAGTATTTTACTGCCCGCACAAATCTCGTCCCGCCCTGCACTAGTTTGCGTTGGGTCCCGCGGTACTTCCACGGGAGTGCAGGTCTCTAATGCACACATCTTAATATTTTATAATATTAAATATATTAATACTGAATACTTTGAAATGATGACCGAACAAATATGGAATTAATTAGTCAACAAAAACATGTTGAAAAAACAGAACATGTTTTATATTTTCAAATCTTCAAAGAAACTTTTGTTTCTTTAAAATCTTTTGTTTTGATGACAGCTTTGTACTCTCTCAGTCAACCCCAGTCAGTTTCTGAGTCTGGTAATTCTAATAAACTTATCCTTTGCAGCAGAGGTAGCTCTCAGTTTTCCTTTCCTGTGGCTGATCTCATAGGGTTTCATTATAGGGTTTAAAGGTTGCAGGAACTGCACTTGCGGATGCATTTAAAGTTCTTGTGCATGTAAAGATTTTTCAGATTGACTGACCTTCATGTCTTAATGTAATGATGGACTATCTTATCTTACTCTTTACTTAACTGAATGTTTTTTGCAGTTATAATAGTTTATAGTAGCAACATTTGTAGTACCCTAACCCTAACCCTAGGACTAGTAGCACTAATAATGCTATTAACTCTGAACCCAGCCTTCCTATGCACAAAACAACTGATGGTCTAAATCTCATTAAGTATGAAATATCACAAATTAACTCCACACAAGGCCTTTAAAACATACTTTATAAAACAAATTCTGGGTTGTTTAACACTTGTTTTGTTAATTATATCAGTCCAAACATGTTCTTTAATAGTTTGGATATCTTCCATGTTAATGAAAAAAATAAGAAAAACCTCTGAAGGAGAAGGTGTGTCCATTGTTTTGCATTGTACATTACAAAAGTTTCTTTTGAGAAAGTGTTCACCATTAAAAAAAAAAAAAAAAAAGGGTGATGAAGGAAAACGTTAGGGGAAAATTGTAAAAAAATAAAATAAAAAAATAAGCAGCTTCAGCAGTGATTTAAAAGTTATAAAGTGTTCATATACACTATATGGACAAAAGTATCGGAACACTTGACTGTTAAACCCATATGTGTGTTTTTTCCTCCAACTATTACCACAATGTTGGAGGCACACAAATGTATAAAATATATTGGAATGCAGTAGCATTAAATTTTCCCTTTACCAATGGGTTGTAACTTCACCTCAATTTTATTGAACATCTTTGGGATGAATTGCAATGATGGTGCCAAAACTAATACAACTAATACCTATAAAATACCAATACCTGACTTTACATACATCTTTGTGGCTTAATAAACACAAATCTCTACAACCATAATATAAAACATAGTGAAAGATCTTTCCAGAAGAGTGAAGGTTATTATTAACTACATATAAAGATTCATTGTGGAATGTTCTAAAAGTACATAAAATCTTATGATCATACGTCCACAAACTTTTGTCCATTTAGTGTACATTTGTGCATTTCAATGTTCCGTTCTCTTGCACATTACATCTATATAAGGTGTAATGTGACAGAGACAGAGAAAATACTCTTACTCCATTAGGATTACACTTGTCGTGACAGGTTATTATTTAATGCAATTTTTGTATTCATTTCAAAATACTGAGGAACGGCATGGATTTCTGAAATATAGCAGAGGATTAAATAAGATATTAAGCATTAAAAAAAAAGTTTCCCCAAAATCAAAATGAACTTAAGAACAGCACTACCACTGCATATTTCCAGCACTACTGAGTATGAAGCAACCCATGAACTTAATAATCTCCTATAGCTCTTGTGCACATGCATTATTTTGAGAAATTGGTAGAAGCTTAGTTTAGCCGCACTTGTATTACTGCCGACTTCTTTAGCTGTTCAGAAATTCTTCTCTCGTGTGTATGGGGAAGTCTCTTCATTAATAAGCAGTATACTTCCAGTGATTTCATCATTAAAAGCAGCACCAGAAAAATCCTAAACAAAATACATAAACACACACACACACACACACACACACACACACACACACACACACACCACAGCACAGCACAGCACAGCCAAAATAAACCCACTAGGGAACAGATTGGACTGATTAAAGACAAACAGAAACGGAACTCAATTTCCATTTGTTCCACCACATGAGTGATTCTCAGAACATATGCCCAAGTCATGTCTCAGTCAAGATTTCAATATTTTTCAACATTTAAAATATTGTTATTTGATCATTTTATCCCATTAATAAAAAATACAATTATAGGTTATAATGTTCTTTGTGAAAGTACATTATAACACACATTACAAGGCACTTTCTAAACTGTATTTAAAGAAATCCAAACAAACTCTATATAATAGGATGTGTTTACATATTCCATGTCTTTACTATATATGATGCATAAACACACTGTCACACAAACACATTAAGAAGTAACCAATGAAACCAGAGACAGGCAGTTGTGTTAGTTTCTCTAATCAGCTATTAAACACCTCCATTCCACCAAGCTGTAAAGTGGCAGTGAAAAAAAGAACTCCCTGCCAAGAGAAACCCACACAATGCAGCTGCTGAACTTCAGGCGGCAATGGGAATTGCTGATTTCATAAATAACAATAAAACTTTAGAACTAAACTGCCAGTCTGTGCTTGTGAATGAGTTAGTTACAGTGTTAAATAATTACATTTGTTTTTAAATAATCCAAATTACAAAATAAAGTGTAGTGCACATATACAATTTGCCAAAAATGCCTTATATGGCCAAGTGAAAATTCTTTTTTCTCTACCTGTTGGAGTCCTGTCCACTCTGAGGCAGCGTTTTCTTTTTGGCTAGCAAAAAAAAAATACTTTTTAAAAACCCTCTTCCAAGTGGATGTATTGTTAAATGTTGTTTTCACTTCATAGAATGGATTTTCAAAAACAGTATGGTATTTTTAGTCATGTGACACATTCAGTTGAGGTGGTGGACGATGTTGAACTGCAGTTTGCTAGCCATGTTACAGATTAATTTCACTCGCAGACCGCAATTTTTTTTTCCAAATGAGCCAGAATGTTCACTCGAAATTGGATCAATTAAAAGAGATGGAAAGAAAATAAATGCTGGATGGAAATGACGCAGGTTAAAGCTTTTTTTCCCCATGACTTTTCAGTGTGGACGAGTCATTTTTGAAAAAAAACATCAGCCTACACAGACAGCATTTTAAAACGAAAATGTAGTTTTCAGATCTATCCGGATATATGGGGAGGTAGCCTCATATGTGCTTTTTGAACATCCTATTCCAGATTTAGACTGCTGTTATAATAACCTCCACTTTTCTAGAAAGACTTTCCACTAGAATTTGGAGCATGACTGTGGGGATTTGTGCTCATTCAACCAACAAGGCACTGGTGAGGTCAGGCACTGATGAAAGGTAAGGAGGCATGGAACTTGAACTGTGTTCTATTTTATCCCAAAGGTGTTCAGTTGGGGTTGAGGTCAGGGCTTTTTCCAGACCATTAAAGTTCTTTCACCAAGTGAACAAAGAAAACCATATCTTTGTGGTGGAGAATCTGCCACTCACCTGGAGGTTATGCTAATATGCCATATATACACACACTACATTTTCTACCTTAATAAGTTTGTCTAATCTTCTAAAAAGATTGAATTGTTAATAGCAGCCTGTAAAGAGCTTTTATTGGTGGATTAAACAGTTGCATTTACTGTATATTTAATGGTATTTTATAATGTTTTCATCAAAACAGTAGAGAGTATTAATAAATGATGAAAACACTTCTCAATGTCGGTGTGTGTGAACTTTTGACTGGAAGAGTACATCCAAATCGATACAGAAGTGGATATAAGAACAAAAAAATCATTGCTTTATAATGGCCAGCTCAATCACTGTATCTTGATAGGTCTGTTTAAAAAAAATAAAGATTCAGTGCTCATATTCTTTTCAAGAATATTAATTTTTGAAAATTATTTTTAAACTGTTAAAAAACAACAATTAAATCAGATGAAATGTATAATAACAATATTTTAAATCATAAAAAAAACTGTAAGGCAAGTACAAGAAAGCTGTACTTTCTGAGTGAGAAATCAAAAGAAAGGTGTGTTTAATTATCACATAGACAATGACAGTGAAAAATGGCTTTCTGAAAATTGCCATTTTTGTCTGGTGAATTTGAAGTGAAATATGCTATTGACATGACTGTAGGCTGTAATGAACAACGCATTGGTCTGAGCTCTTGAGAAAATGATAGTGGACGTGATGAGAAATGATCCCACCAACACGTTCATCTTTGAGCGAAATACTAAGCACTTTGCTAACTCAATAATAAGAAAATCATTTGAACTGCACAAAGGGAAGAAGCAGAGGGATTTGGCCCTCAGTGGTTTTATACTTCTGACACAAATCCTTTTCCAAACCCGATTTCAATTCCAAATTCAACCTATTTCGGGTTTTGTAGGCTTCCTGCAAGGCTACCAGTTAGAAATGAGAACTGCTGATCTCTTTGGGAATTGTTCAAATGAATAGGTATGGTCAAATGATGTGCAAATGTGTCAATATAATAATGATGAAAGCTTTTTTTTTTTTTTGTAGAAAACCAAATTTACAAGAAAAGAAAGAACTAATCCCATATACTCTATATTAAAATAAAAAAAAATATATAAAAATAAAAAAACAATATGACATCACAGAAGTATTTATTTGGGGGAAAGGCAACTCAGTGTTTAAGATGCTTGACTTCTGTTTGAAAGGTTGTGAGATCAAATCCCATCTCCACCAAGCTAAAACTGCAAGGCCCTAAAGCAAGGCCCTTAAGCAAGGCCCTTAACCTTTCACTGCTCACTTGTATAAATGAGATCATTATAAGTCACTCTGAATGAGCGCTCTAAATGTACAAACATTAGAAAAAATGTATTCCGCTGATGTTTATTTACTGCTACATAGACAAGGTGACAAGATGTGCTTCCATCATGCAGTGTAAAATTATCTATAGCTCTCCTCTAAGCAATGCAAAATTCCATCAGCCAGATGTTATTGCCGCGATCTCTTCAAATCTTCAACCTGCCACTTCTGCTGGATAACTTTGAGCTAGGACACTGTAAAAGGATCACTGCCTACTCGTGTAAACTTTTATGAGGTATTGATTAGCTCATAAAACATGGAAGAGGCCTAATGTGTCTCAGACAAGGTCAAGGAAAGGGGAAGCTTAGTAAGCTTCTATTTTCGAGCCTTTTATTTTTCTTTCTGTGTTCCAGCAGGTTTGAGGGTTAAATACAGAAAAGCTGTAAGGAAGCTTTCTGAGATGTTGTCAGTACACTTACACACACATGTACAAGTTAACCGTTATATATTTGCCATCATGAGATCTTTCATCATGCGATGGCTCTTTTCCTGAGCATAATAAATCCGCTTCTGTATGACTCATATATTTACAGTCGGATAAAAGGTCAGCTCCAGTGCTGCAAAAGCTTCATGTGCTTTAACCTTCTACTATTTACTCCCTCGGTGAAAATTAGTTGCATTAGAGACTTTCTCCAAATAGCATGCAATGTTTGCTCAGCTTTATTCTTTTATCTATGTTCCATATTTATTAGACCTAAACCCTAGACCTATTAGACCTAAACCCTCGACCTTTTTTTTTGTGGTGACAAAATCTTTACAAATAAAAATCCACTAAATATATATTTCCATTTCCATTTCATTTCCAAGTAGTATTGGGTTCAGTGCATATTCCAGAGCATGCCATGTTTTAGTCAGTGTTTTAGCTCGTATCAGGATTCAACTCTTTTTGTATATAAAGCCCATTTCTGGATTACCAACCCCTTCCTTCTAACATGCATTAGTAACCTGCTCATGTTACACAGGAATATGGTTGCTATAGTGTCAATGATTTACAGTTGGGGTTAGTAATATGACAAATACATCATACCGTGATTTGCAAAAGGGATTTATATGGTACATGATATGGATCACAGTATATAAGCCTGCTACCTATATAATATTTTTTATATAATATATAATTTAAAAAAGTATATAAATAATAGTATAATCAATTCAAAACATATATTGCTCAGCCTTATTTCACAATTAATCATGGTACATGAATATATACTCTATTGTGCATATGGGCATTGTGATGCTAGAACAGGATGGATATATGGATGGATTTTCCCTCTGTGTTCATCTTCCTCTTCATTCTTGAGCAAGTTCCTTACTTCAAAGGTTTTATATTAAACTGAACAGTTTTTTTTTTTTTCTTTGGTTAAATGCACACACCCACAATATTTAGATTTACATTTACATATCTGACATATGACAGACACCATTATACAGAAAGAATTACAACTGTGAAAGGCCTTGCTCAAAGGCCCAGCAGTGGCAGTGGTGCTGGGATTTAATCTCACAAACTCCCAATCAGAAAATCCAATGTCTTAACCACTGAGCTACCACTTTTTTTTGTTTTGTTTTTTTTGTCTCAGGCACTTTTTCCGACAAGGAATTTAGGCTTTATTGATAAATTATTATAAAATTTGTTTGCAAATGTTTGTGTAAATAAAAAAATTAAAAATAAAGATTTCTCACAAACATATGTTGATTGCCTGTAGAGTGCAAAGCACATTCTCACACAGCTCATTTGCATTTAGTGACACCCACAAAAGTCCATAAAAAGTCAAGTGCACTGTGGGCTGAAAACACAAACTGACTTCAAAACGGTGACAGAAAAGACAGCGTGTATGAGCACCTGAATATGTCAAAATCTGGAAACAAATTACAGAAGGTGAATTAGGCGTAACTGAGACGACAAGAAAATTAGGTGACATGAGAACAAAGGAGAAACAAAGTCATCTGTGTACCTAGGCGATATGCACACCAAGCACGTCACACATGGAAACAAAATATGGGTTGCCGATGTGCTGGAAGTTTTGCTTTAAAACGAGATGCTATGGAAAATAGCAGCAATTTAGATGCTTTTATCCCCGTAAAAAAAAAATCATAATCAATCTGTAAACATTCTTTCCCTCATAAGCATGACCTTAACCTTCCTTCAACTGAGGCATTGCTATGGTTTATAGTTATTCACAAACCGACCGACCAGTTCTATGTATATATACCAGTCCGTCTTTTGTCATTAGGTTTCATTGTATTTGATAGGTTTGTGTTAAGTCATTTTCTTTCATTATTGCTAGGAATATAAAACAATTGGTTTTCACAAAATGTTCTCAATGGTAATCCGATTCTATAACCTATTGAACTACCATAGGGATGTCTACCACTTCTGTAAGCTGCTCTGGATCATTGTGTCTGATAAATGCTGTAAACATAATAAAAATTAAAGCTGCATGCAACATTTATGGGGGCCAAGCACCCAGAGTCAACTACAGCTGTTACCTAATCAATCACAGGAAGGCATTTATAACATTAGGCAAATAGGTCTCAGAATGATTTGTAGTTTCACTTATGATGTCTATGTAACAACCACTGTTAGTAGTGAAATTCTCTAATTGTAGGCAAAAGAATCTAAATCAGGGGTGTCCAATCTTTTCCACAAAAGAGCCATTGTGGGTGCAGGTTTTCATTCCAACCAAGCAAGAGCAACACCAAATTTTACCTGTTCAAATCTAATGATTTTCATCTTCAGTGACATCAGGTGTTCCCTTGATGGATTTCCCAGCGCTTTGTGGAAAAGATTGAACACCACTGATATAAATGAACAAATGGGGAGCATGGCATTCCTGTACCAGATCTGATGAAGATTGGGGGGAAAAAATTAGTAGTTTCAGGCTTGTTATTGAATTTTGACCAGTATGGTGAAACAGCAAGAAAGTTGTTGCCTTGTCTCAGATCATCGTCCTGAACATGTCTATCAGGTTTTGTGTCAGTGTCCAATGTCATGGCTGAGATACAGCCTCATTTCCTGTTAGCAGCACTTGGCCCAAATTTGATCAGAATGTCCATAAGCCCCTACCCAATCAGTGTGCCAAATTTAACCACTTTTTACCAGACAGTCCTATGAGCTGCTACAGACACTATCCAAAAGCAAAAAAAAAAATGATGAAGAAAAAGAAGAAATAAAGAGGCAGAAAAAAAAGAATAAAATAATAACAATAGGGTGCCCACATACCTTCAGTGCTTATTAAGCAATTTAAACATTACAGAATGATCCATATGCAAATTATATGATTTAAATTGATCTAGGAAGGTTTCATTTAGTTAGTAACATTATGCATAATTTACATGTTCCACAAGATTTTAAAGTGTGGTTGTGGAGATTTGTTCTTATTCAGCACCAAAAGTGTGTAAGTAAAGTAAGGTATTGATGTAGGGTGTAGAGGCCTTGGGGAACAGTCAGCTTTCCAATTCATCCCAAGCTGTTCGATACTTTTGCCTATATAGTGTATTTAGACTAGTTTAACGTATTGTGTAGTTTTAAAACCACCCAAATAAGAGTCCAATATACACCATTGTGTTATCCAGGCAGCAGAAAGCTTCTTTTATCAGCTAGGGAAAGCAGCGCAGAGAATACAATACTCCGCAATGAACTCATGATTTACATTTAAATATGTTTGCCTGATTGATGGTCACCTTTTTCTCCACACTGTTGATAACGCATGTCAGCACAGGACAAAGAGGAAGCCAGTACCAACAAAAAGAATGAAGCAGGATGATGATGACCTTTCAGTGTAGTAATGATGAGTCCTGTACACCTCAGGAGTGTCAAGACCCTCTAAGCATTTCTTTAGAGACGACTCTGTACGGCTCTATTTGTGGAACTTTCCCCCCCTAATCTCTGTTGGGAGTGAATAGGTGCAAGCGGTGACCCAGAAAATAAGATACAGCAAGAAAAAGGATCCACATGAAAGGCTGTCTTCTCACCAGACTTGCTATGCTTTCAGATTTAGATTAAATCCTATCCCTGACAAAGAAAATAATCCAAGAAGTATCAAATATCTACAAAGGAGCATTTTGCAAACACAGAAAGGCCAAGAAAGTATGTGGTCAAGGGTATACGATTTTCTAAAGAGTTCTAAGCATTAATCTTAGGCTGTAATAATTTCAGTTACAAAACCGACTGTATGTGAGGGGTTCTAAACATTGATGCATCATGCTTTTATGAGAATAATATAACAAAAATCTGAAAATATATTAACAGTATTGTTTAAATAATATACAAGAGACACAAGGATGCATGGTGATTCCAAACAACACTGATTCCAAAAAAGTTTGGAAAAATGTAGCATGTAAATAAAAACAGAATGCAATGATTTGCAAATCCTATAAACCCATATTTTATTTACAGTTAAAAATAGAAAACACATCAAATGTTTAAAGTGAATAAAGTAAATTAAGAAAAATATAAGGTCATTTTTATTTGATTGCTGCAACACGTCTTTAAAAAATTCTGTAAAAGTCTGTATACATCTGCGAGCTGAGGAGACTAGTTGCTGATGTCTTGGGTAAGGAATGTTGTCCAATTCGTGTCTAATACAAGATTCTATCAGTTCAACAGTTGTAAGTCTTCTTTGTTGTATTTTTTGTTTCATGATGCACAAAATGTTCTCAATTGGTGAAAGATCTCCACTTCAGGCAGCCTATGGTAATTCAGCTTCCAGATTCTTCTACTTCGAAACCTGGGTGTTTTTATAGATGCAGTATTTAGATTGCCATTGTCTTATTGGAATATGCAATACCTTCTCTGAAAAAAAGAAATTTTTTAGGTTTTGCCAGATTGTCAGATTTTGGAGCATTTGTTAATCATTAATGGTGCCTTTCCGTACGTAAAAGATGCCCATTCTAAAGGCACTAATGGAACCCCATACCATTAAAGATGCAGGCTTTTAAACTGAGTGATAAACCGGATGGTCCTTCTCCTCTTTATGCCAGGTGTTCACTATGCGATTTGTACTTTGCGATTGTTGCTTGTCAGACTGTTCAAACATAATTCTAAAATATAAATTAAAGACAACAGATTTTAGCCTAGGAATCTAAGAATAAAAATTTGTCTCAGACCACCAATTCTTGGCCAAGATCGCAGAGTGTGCACCAGGCTTTAGTCTGATGGACATGGATCCATGTTTCCCAAAAAAAAAAAGAATTTAAAATGTTTACACATTTGACATTATAAATAGGTTTTGGCTTAGAGAAGATGGCAGCATTTTTGTATCACTTTCACATATACTTTCTTATATACATGATAGAGCTTTTGTTGCCCCGTCCCAACTGTTTGAGAAGTGTTGCAGCCATTTAAATAAAAATCTAAATTACCTTATTTTTTTCTTTTAAATTGTACATTTCCTCAGTTTAAACTGATATTTTTTTTGTATATATTTTAAATAAAAACTGTTTTGAATAAAATAACGGTTTATGAGATTTCCAAATCATTACATTTTGTTCAAATTTACATTTGACCCAGTCTTTTGGAATTTGTCATAAAGTGATTTAAAAAAAAAATGAAAATCCATATTATAATGATAATTTCTTATCCAGCCATGCAGAAAGGGAAAGTTTCACTCTGTTGGCCAGTTTGACAATTTGATACTAGCCTAGAAAATGATTAGTAATAAAATGTAATAAAATACAGCAACTTGGTAAACTACATAGGGAAAGGAATAAGCTTTTAATCATTATCTTCTTTCAACAAAAGTTTGAATGGAAAAGATAGTGTATGCAATCTTGTACAAATAAAAATCATAATTATAAAGTTGTTAGCCAAATGTTCAACTGATGTGTTTTTTTTTTTGTCTTTTCTTTTTATTAAGGGGTGAGAACATGTATTTTTTTAAATTATTTATATCCATTTCATGTGGAATATTTCTGGGGGAAACCAGATATCTGAAAATTTTCAGAAAAATAAATCCTCTACCATATTTCAGCAGTAGATAGGGCTAGTAAATATCTGGGGAAAACTATACATTTGGAAAAATGAACAAAGAAAATATTCACAATGTTTTTGCATTTCCAATACAAGGTCAAGAAACCAACATTAAATATACTGGACCACTTGAGATGAAAAGATTTTGTGTGACCTCAATAACCCTAAAACGATTCACATGATTGAAGAACTACTTCTGTCACGAACTGCACACTCCATAATTTTGGTCTTAATGTTCAAACCGGTCATTGAGCGTGAGCTGTTCAGAGATGTGATTTACAAGGCGCAGATGTTGTGTTCGAAAGGATCAGCAACAAATCATGGAGTGTGAGCAGGTATACAGTGAGCACATAGAGCACTTACTAACAAAGATTGGAGCCAGCAGAACAACAACTATGGTGGAGACCACTCTGTTCTTTCTGAATCCACAAAATGGGTACAATCTGTCAACCTGCTCTCTGTCACCCGGCGCACAACGGGAAAGGGATTTCAATTAAAACCACTGCTGACTGGATATTATTTGGCTGGTGGACTATTCTTAGCAAAATGTTTTCTAATACTTTAGAAGACACATTTCATGTTGGTTGTAGAATATTATGCCTTTAATCCCTTTTTTAATCCCTCTACATCCAAACCTTGAGAATATACCTCTAATTAAACATATTTTAACTACAGTTCTGTGCTGAAGGGATTTGCCATTTGTATGGGTTGCAATGGAAATATATCTCTTTAGATATTACTTGACCTTTGACACCAAGGCAAGGGTGGTTGATTTTCTGGAATTAGCACCTGAAGTGCTAACAAATACACTGTACGCATGAAGCTTTAATTTTTTTATGCCTGCTTGCATGTCTTTTCTGAGGATCCATAGTGGTTAAATATCTACAATCTTACACTGGTGTTCCTTGGAGGTATACAAATAGTAACGCTCATCTGTTTCCAATCACAAGATGCTTGAGAGTTTTCAATTAGGGGGTGACATTTGCTATTTTTGTAGTATTTTATTTTTTATTTTGGCCACTCTGCCAGTCTCATACATTCATAGCAGCACCATACACATTAAAGTGTCACTGCTGGCACTCAAGAGTCATCCTATGGTCTGGAGCAATTTAAATCCTGATGAAGCCACTGTTCAAGAGAACATTGCCTTTTACTTTGAAAAATGGATTTGTCACAAATAAATAATGTCAAAATAGTAAATTGACATTTAGACAATTTATCCAGAGGTGGCCTTAAGAGGTACCAGACTAAAAAAATAAGGAAACTGATCCTTATTAGAGGATATGCCTACATAAGCCCTTCCTATAACTGTGCACTACTTTGGTCAAAAAGTGCAAATGTGTAATCAGAACATTAATTGTAGTTTTATCATGAAGTCTTTTGCTGAGGTTTTTAACTGTTTACACGTGTTTACACGGTTTATTGCAGTTCTAATCCTACAATAGTGTAGTAAAACCGATCATATTAATCACAGTACGAGGCCATCTTTATTGACAAATAACCCACGGGCATCTGTGAGATCATGTATGCAAAAGGTCCCGGATAGCACTTTTCTCCAAGTGTGTTACACCCTGATATTACACAAGGAGCAGTGTACAGATGGCTTCACGCTTGTGGTTGTAGCAAAAATATCATATCATGATACTTGAAGATTTGTCTATGATATGCCACAGGAATCAACAGACCAAAAGAAAACAAATCTATAATTTACTGATTTTAATGACAAAAAGCTAGTTTTATAAAGGGGTCTATATATACTATGACATTATTGATTATGATATCCAGGAGTAAGTAGCAAAACATGCAAATATGAAGAACACAGTGTGTTTACATTGTGAATCAGTGGAAATCCTTAAACCGTGTGCTATCGTAATTTCGTGCAGACAATCAAAGCACCTCTCCCTATAATGTTCTTTAATTTCGCATGTCTCTTTATGCCACTCTGAAGTGCAAGACATCTCGGGGAGCTAGAACCCTGTTTTAATGATGTGGCATCTTTAGTATTGTGGCAACTTCAAAATGTAAAAACATTGGAATAATACGATCTGAGAGAATTCTTTCTTGATGAAAGTGCTCTACTGCCATCTGCTGGACAATCATAGAAAAGCTGGTCCACAGATAGCGTTGAATTATGCTGGCAATGAATTATATATACAGTGAATAATTTAAATATATATTTTTAAACTACATGTTACATAGAGCTGTGCACTTATGAAACTGCACTGGTATTTTGGGAAAAAAAAATTCACATGTGTAGTTCTTCAACAAGAGCAGCAAATTTCTGGAAGGTAAAGGGGGAAAAAGTGCATAATGTGAAATCTAGAAATTCTATAGAATTTTAATCATCTTAAAGATTCTTAGCTCCGAAATGTACGTGCTATTAGCCACCATTTGGAAGAAGGAAGTGTGCACTTCCTTCACGCACTTCCTTCACTACACTACTCTTATTATACCTGTCTTCATTGACTGAATCATGGTGAAACCTGATCTTATTACAGGGGGAATGAGTGCAAGCCAGGATTACATGGCAGAGAGCACAACAGCACTTCATATGATCACACACTAATTTTCCCATATTTAGTTTTATTATGGGAAGCATGAAAAAGGAAAGCTATATAAAAGAACAAACACACAGACATCAGATGACGCTTGTAATATACCAGATACAGCAGTCCAGGATCAAAACCTGGACCTTAAGGCCCTCTGTCCACTGTGCCTCATCTGAACCCATTGAGTTAAACTGATAAACATTATTAGTTGTGACCTTATCCCCACTATTAGTAAGCCATCTGATGTCATATTGAAAAATAAATGAAATGCAACTTGGAAAAAACACCAGCATGTGCACAAGTTTACCTTAATTCTAGGCATGGTGACAGTAGGAGGTCTGGCTTTAGCAATGAAGCTATGAGATGATCCAGTCTCCACTAGGTTCCGGGTGTAGGGCATGAACCTCTTTCCATTGGACCCATAGACAAAATCGTCTCGTAAAGCATCTATTAACACAATGACTACTTTGTTGAATAATGGAGGAGGCACTTTGGTTGCGTTTGGGCTACTTCCTGCAACAAAGAAAAGAAGACTATGAGTATTCTGATCAGATCCAAAACATAAATATCAGATGAAGGCAACAGAATCTGATATAAAGTGACATCTCAGTAGTAGAATCAGAATTGGTTTAATTGGTTTAACTATACATACAAACACCATACTACAGTCCAAGTGCAGTGACAGCCACCATGTCTGAATAGCCATTCAAATAGAACACACTGGCACATGCCAGAAGAGTGATATTACACTTACCTACAACTGGTTCTGCAGGCAGATCTGATAATTTGCTCATTGATGATAAAGAAGACTTGACTGGAACTGGGAAAAATCCTCTCAAAAAAAGGGCAATGCCAAGTAGCTCAATAATGAGACAGATTGTAGAGAACACTGATGAGCTCAGCTTCATGTTGATGTCGTTATTATTATTATTATTATTATTATTATTATTATTATTATTATTATTAATGATGGTTAATTGTTTTCCAACCGTCTGAAGGCATAAAGCTCCGTGGCTGCACTACATATCTGACCTTAATCCGCAACTAGTCTGCCACAAAGCAAAGTTCACGAGCATAACAAGTGACAACAAACACTAGACTTTGATTTTAAACTGTTGATCATTGGTTTAAGTGCGATACAGACTCCGGATCCCGATACGGCATTCAACATTACACTCCTAAAAGAATAAATGGAGTTTCAAACGATGTTGCATTTGTTTGACACTTCCGTGTTGTGATAAAAGACTACGGCAACCGAGAGGTTCCAATCACTTGACATGAGGAAAGCTTTAGGGGCGAGCGCCCTCTATCGGGACAAAAAAATAAATACATGTTGGTGGGTGTAAGAAAGAAAGAAAGAAAGAAAGAAAGAAAGAAAGAAAGAAAGAAAGAAAGAAAGAAAGAAAGAAAGAAAGAAAGATGTAGTTACTGGTAGAAAGATAAACGTCAAGAAGGAGAAAGTGTTATTATTAGAAATACAAAAGGGTTGAAGGGGTGATACAGGAGTGATAAAGAGTGATAAAATTGTGTTAAGTAGCGTTCACAATTCAGAGTTTAAAAAATAAATGAAGATAATAATCTGAATAATAATAACTTAACAAATAAAAGCCGGCCCTTGTCAAAATAATAACCCGAAAGTTAGAAAGGCACAAACTCCAGTGTCCTAAGATATGATCTACCCTTGATAGTACTGCTTTCTTCCGAGTTCTTTGGTTTTCTCCTAAAAAAATTAACTGATATCAGGTGTAAAAGTGTGTTTGCTTCATGCCCTACAATAGACTTGGGCTTCCCATTTGGGCTGAAATCTCCTGCCTTGTGCTGCAACCCTGAACAAGATTTAGGTTGTCTTTTTACATAAAATATAACCTAGCTCTGTAGTTTGGGAATGTAAACATAAACATAATATTTTTGCATGACTACAAAAATTACATAATTAATATAAAATCGTAATTCATTGACCAAATTGAATAGTATGGATTATCTCTAGACATACACTGTGAACAAATGTTTGTGGATACCTGACAATAAGATCTGTATGTGCTTTTATTTGCTGTTATTATAACCACTATTCTGGAAAGATATTCCAATAGATTATGGAGATTTTGCATTGTGCTGATTTAGCTACAAGGGTGTTAGCAAGGTCAGGTACTGATGTAGGGTTAGGAGCCCTGGTGTGCAGTCAGCATTTCAAATAATCCTAAAGGTGTTCAATACTGTTGAGGAGCTGTCAGAGCTCTATAGCATGGCATTCAAGATCTTCCACTCCGACCCATGCAAACCATGTCTTCATAGACCTCGCATTATTTACACGCTGGAACAGGTTTGGGTCTCCTACTTAGAATAGAATAGCCTTTATTTGTCACATATACATTACAGCACAGTGAAATTGTTTTCTTTACATATACCAGCTTGTTTAAAACCTGGAGTCAGAGCACAGGGTCAGCCATGATACAGCACCCCTAGAGCACAGAGGGTTAAGAGCCTTGCTCAAGGGCCCAAGAGTGGCAGTTTGGTGATACCAACCCCTGACCTTCCGATCAGTAACCCAAAGAGGATTTATCAATGGGCTGCCACTCCCCATTCAAGTCCAGGGAAAATTTACTGCTGCCACATCCAAAGATATCCTACACAACTTTGTAGTAACAGTTTGGTGAAGACACACATATGGCTGGAAGGCAGGTGTCCCAATACTTTTGGCTATATAGTGTATTATAAATACTAAATGCATCCAACAATTATTCTGGTTTTCGAGTTTTTTGCACAATACTATTAATTCAAAAATTATGTGCTTTCTGTACTGAAATGGATTTGTTTATAATGTATATATGGTTCCTGTTGCATGAATTCACCTCACACTAACTCGACATTTTTACTCCATGAAATCCCGGGTACACAACTTCCTGACGGCCCGCCTACGGAAAACCGGCATTTTGATTGGACAGCCTTTGGCTTCGTCACGTCATGAGAGATTCCTATTGGTCAAATCAATCTCGTTGGCTTTGATTGGCTGCGGTGGAAATTTCAAAAATTCAGCGGCGGTTGTGGAAGCTCTTGGAACTGCTGACCGTATTTTCTCTTTATTTTTGTCACTTTTAAAGCTGTTTTTAGTTCTGTACTTTGTTGGAATCATGTCGTTTCCCAGGGCTCCATTGAAAAGGTTTAATGAGCATGTCGGTGAGTATGACAGGCGTCGGACTCTGTACATTATAATGCACTGAGACGTTTATTTGACCTTGTTCTGATCGTTGCTGAACGCTAATGACCGTTAATAGACATGACACGGCAGCTCTGTATTTCTAGTTATGTCCGCTTTGTCTCTCGATTACAATCAGTTACAGTCAAGGATCAAATACCAAAAATGTCTTTGGTAACAGTTCATGCTGAATGCTAGTTCTCCCGGGAAACAGGAAAAAACACAGAATATAAACTTTCTCCTTTTAAAAAAAATAAATATTTTATTGATTTTACATGATCTGCAGTTTCACGATTTTCTTTCGATTAATCGATATATTACGTGATGTATTCAGTGATACCGATTCTGCCTTATTATTGGTCTATATGGTGTCCAGAGTTTTTAAAACCTTTTCTTTATATATGTGATAGTTAAGCTAACAATTAAATCATTCAATATGTATAATAGTCGTGTTATTTTGTTTAGTTATGCGGTCCGTGGGGGGGATAAAATGGTCTCACGTGGTGCAAAAAAAGGTTGAGGACCCGCTCTTTTAGCATAACAACTCACCTAACGTCAGTACTAGCTAGCTAAGACTTCAGTTCAGGTAGTTCATAAAGAGGATCATGTTTTGCAGCTAGCGTCCAAAAAACCTCTCCAAAGCTCTACATTTCTTATCTGCCTCAATTTACACTAAACATTTAATAATTAATGTAAACCTCAAACTGTTAATTCGATATACGACAACAAAGACCACTGCATTGCAACCCTGCACCTTTGGAATTATTTAAAAAATATTATTTTTTGCACGTTCTCACTTTTTATATATATATATATATATATATATATATATATATATATATATATATATATATATATAAATAATATAATATAAAAAACATACTGAGCACAAACTGTGCAATGTCCTTGTCATTAAATATGATAAGGACATTACATACTGCAACCCACAGTATTTGGCCATAGGGGTGATTTATGATATAATGTGCCAAGTGCAAAAACAAATTAAATAAGTTCTGGGTCCAGGGTTGTGGTGTCAAAGAATGACTTTATTCAGTAGAAACAAACTTCCATGGACTGCGCCAAAACACAATCTTTATATACCGTATTTTTCGGATTATAAGCCGCTACTTTTTCCCTACGATTTGAACCCCGCGGCTTAAACAACGAAGCGGCTAATTTATGAATTTTTCCTGGGTTTTTCGGGGTTTCACAAACTTCAAACCAAAAAACGACATAACATTAGACCAATTAAATTTCCGAACAGAAACGAAGAAACGCACCTCACCTGGGTTCTGAGCTGCACGTCATCGGGAGAAAATTTTATTTATTTTATATATATATATATATATATATATATATATTTTATTATTATTATTATTATTTTTTTATTTATTTTTATTTTTTAAACGCACGACGATGCCAAAAGATAAACTTGTATATAAGCCGCACCCAATGAATTTTACAAATATTTTTAATTCAATTTATCTTTGTTAATTGGTGGTTACAGTATTCATTCTATAACTTTTCATCCTTAGATATCGTGTTCAATTATCCAAAGCATTTTGTGTCATATAAACCGAAGCTCGGCCATGTTTTATTAAAATTGCACTTAGTTAAATGCTTGTGGCGGTTATTTTTAGCTTAGAATATGATTCCTTGTAGGAACAGTCTCATTTGTATACTTAAAGAAACATTTCAATTAAGTGACCACTACAATGGCTATAGCAGTTTGTGGACTTGAACTGTATATGGAGAAAATATATTCTCTCACAAAATTGTAATAATGGTCACCCTGTATATCAGTATCTACTTGTGTCACGTTGTTAGACATTAGTTTGTTTAAATAGTTTACACTGGAGAGTGTCTACACAATTTGAAACTTATAAAATGCAAAACTATCAAGTGCTCAGAGCCAAACGTGCTACAAAACTAATTATATATGTGTAATAATTATATATTTTTATTGTGTAGACCACATGGCTGCATGTCAAAGCCCTTCAGTGAAAACAACAGTGTTAGAGGACACCTATGTTAAAACCTTATCATAATTGCTTATTCTGCACTGCCTTCATAATGTTGCTGATTTTGGATGTTCGACAACCTTTATTTTTATTCATTTATTTATTTATGGACTTCTGTTCATTTCTGTTTGCCAGGTTGTGCTCCTCCACCAGGTACATACGACCTAAAGCCTGGCGAGGTGAAGGGTGCTGCTTCGTTCCACAAGGCAGAGCGCTTCAGACCACAAAAACGTGAGCGTACGGCTGTTCTTATTGTTGTGATTTAGAAATATGCTTCTCTTCTGAATTTAACACATGCCACTGGTTGTGCTGTTTCTTGACCTCCTGGTGATAATCGTCTCTTTAGTTGGACCACCCGTTTCCAAAGATGTGCCCATGTCTCCAGTGCGCAGGACCATGTCAGTGGATGGCTTGGTAAGTAAGCACCGCTTGGTTATATTTAATATTGTTACAGTGCTTAACATTTTTAGTGCTATTGTTCAAGTTATACATATTGTGTTTCCACACAGTCCGAGAGTGCAAAAAAGGACAAGAGCAGCTTTCAAGTAGAAATGAAACAGCAGAAGCTGCTGGAGAAAGAGGCAAGTATCACAGGACATATTTGTGGATTTGTCACTGATATACTTCAGAACCATGATATTACAGTACTGCTTATATACTGTGTATTATGTATAATATATGTTCTCAATTATATATGCCAAAGCAATGATGATATCCTTTAGAAAATTGACAAACGCTGATTTCCAGATCCGTTCACTGGTTCAGCAGAGAGGAGAACAGGACCGCCGGGTTCAGGCCCTAGAGGAAGAGCTTAAGAAGCTGGAGGCTAAACTGCTGGCTGCTGTGAGAGAGAAGACGGGTCTCGCGGCTAGTGTGGCCTCTTTTGAAAGACAGCTTGCCGAGTTAAAGAAAACCAACGAGTTCCTCAAGACCAAGGTTGGATTTGTTCTTAATTAATTGAAGGCTTAAACCGTTCTCTCTTAGAAATGAAAACACTTTAGTAACCTTTTTGTTTGTTTCTTTCCTTTTTTCCCCTTTTTATTATATTCCTGCATTTTACACATTTACAGGTTTCTGCAGACACCACAAAGAAGAAAATCCATTCACTGTCTATGGAGCTCATGGAAGCAAGAAACAAACTGGATGCTAAAGACAAGGTGGGGGTATATTTGTACCTCAAAAGGTCATGTGATTAACATGTTCTTGTTCTTTGTGTGGTTGAGGGTAGTAGTGCCACAACCCAAGTAAAGTCTTTTTATTTTGTTGATTTTTATAAACAGGAGCTGAGTTTTCTGAAGATCAGCTCAGAAGGCACTGTAAAGGTGTTGGAGACTGATCTTGAAGCTTCAAAAGCAACTCTAAATGCTATTAAACAAAGGAATATAGATCTTGGTAAGCATAGATAGCCTTCTCTTTTTGTTGTGTTGGAAAGTGTTTTGTATGCAAACAATAGGTTTTAAAATAAAAACCAAATCCCAGGGAAACTGCTCTTAAGTTTTACTATCAAATGGTGTTTTTGCAGAGGTCCTTCATGAAGACACTAAAGCTCACAATGAGGAGCTGGAGAAAGAAGCGGATAAGCTGCATGGTAGGTGTCGTGTGTTTGTATGTTATGTTTATATAAATGGTCCTGAATTCTTAGTTTTTGCTTATTTACCACCATCTTCCATTGCAGCTGTTATACAGGAGCTGAGGGAGGAGGGCAAAGTGCTACAGAGTTACCTTGATGCAGCAAATGAAAATATTCAGGTATCATTTTTGGACAAAAATGTGCTTGTGTATAACCTATTTTCAGATATTATAATTATTAATTATATTTAAAAAAAATAAATAATTTATTATTTAATTACTTTCATGAAAATATCTTTACAAATGTTTCAATCCTGATGAATATTGTGTAGGGGGAAAAAATATATACATGCCAAAAAGAAGATATGTTATATTGCAGTCCTTTTTCTATTTTTGTAGTATTTTTAGCTTGTGCATGAACATGATGGATCACTGAGACAAAAAAATTATAATAACAGTAAAATAACTAACATGCAGTAAATATAAAGGTACCAGTTATGTTTTCTTGTGATGAACACCTGACCCTGTGACTGATGCATGTTGTTTTATGTCCTTACTTTTTTATGTTTCACTGAGCAATAAACCCCATGAAAGGCACCGTACACTGGGAGTGAGGCTTTAGTATGATTTTTATGATGTCATAATGACACAAACATTTGTAGTTTGTAGCTTCATTATGTCAATCTTCTTTATAAGGACCTTAGAGGTAACCTGCAGGACAAGTCTTCAATGGAGAGGCGTGTCTCAGATTCTCAAGAGAAACTCTGGTAGGGATTTTTCCTTCTTGCATCTCTAAGTTTGCTGGTTTATTGTTTAATTATGTAGTGACCAGTGCCAGTGTGTGTTTTACTTTGTCTCTTGCACAGTGAGATGGAGCAGAAGTTGGAGCAGCGCACGGTGGAGCTACAGGAGTCTCGGAGGGTACTGAAGGAGATGGAGCAGGAATTGCAGAGATGCCAGCAGGAGCTGCAGGAGTGTCACAGCACTCTTGGCAAGCGAGAGAAAGAGCTGGAAGATCACCAGCGTGAACTGGATGCCTCTCGGGCTATGCTGGACACGCTGGAGGAGAAGACCTTACAGGCAGCACAGGAGCTGAAGGATTCGCAGAGCACTGTGAAACAGCAAGAGCAGGAGCTGGCCCGAGTGAGGGAGGTGCTGAGAAGAACAGAGGAGGAGTTGGACCAGCGTGTGGCCCACATGAATGAGCGTTGCTTGAATATGGAGGATGAGAGAGGTAAGCTGCCAAAGCTAATGCAATAATGGTAGATCCCTAGGGACTTTTATATGATTGTGGAGATGTCTGCTTTTAATAGCTTGTGAAATCCAAATTTTAAGAATGGCAAAAAGCTGCAGAGTCTTCACCTTGTCAGCTGAGATCTTCCTTTTTGCTATGTTCTGTATATGGTTCTACAGATCAGTCTTTAAGCAAATAAGGTGTGTGTGTGTGTGTGTGTGTGTGTGTGTGTAAATAAATAAAAATGTAAAAATAATTCTGCATTTGTGTGAACAGCTAGGACACAGGAGGAAGGGCTGAGGAGAGTGCAGGAGCTCCTGGCTGAGGTTAGCTCACTGGAGGAGAGCAAGAAGTGTGAGAAAGAAGCTCATGACCAGCTGAAGCAGAAGCACTCTGCACTGACTGAACAGTTTAAAGAAGAGAAGGTAACATAATGTCCCTCTTATTCTTTCATCATACACATTCATGGCCAGTAACCACTTTATTGTAGTTGTGCTTTATCTAGAGCATATACTGGGAAAACACTGGCCATGGGATAGTGTCACACCCTGGATAGAATGCCAGTCCATCACAGGGCACACTTCTACACACACAGTACATCTAGGGCTGATTTATTTTTATCTTATCCAGAGGAAACCCATAGGAATATGGGGAATGTAGAAAAAGTAGTTTAAGAAAAAAATTGTATGTCTTTTAAAGCACTGTTAAAAATAATACTGTCTGTAACATTATGTAGCATTGTTTAAAGTATACAGTCATGTAGTGCAAATTACCAAAGAATATTTCAGGATTTCCAACATACTGAGTTTCTTTTTCAGTTCAGACAATTTGCAAATAAAAAACACAAAATAAAACCCAATTAACAATATGCCATAATTTTGTATTTAACATATAATTGATTTGAAAAACATTCACATGTACAGAGATGGCAACCTTTTATCACTTAGCAATAGCAATACGGATTTGAAACTTTAAGAGGTGGAAAATGAATGAAATATATATATATATATATATATATATATATATATATATATATATATATATATATATATATATATATATATATATATATATATAAAATTTATTAATAAGGAACAAGCTTAGTTTGTGTGGTATATATCAGCTGAGCTTATCTTTAATGCTCTTAGCTTGGGCTATTGATTCTGCTGATATGCACTATTCTATTTTCACATTTATTTTTATCAGTGTTTGATCCCTTGCTTGTTTTCCATTTATATTTAGTTAAAAGAAAGAATGCAATCCCAGCTCTTTTTGTGCCTGAATATCGTCAATCCTGACTCCAATTTCTCCTAAAGTGCCTATTCTGCAACCTTTACAAGCCTATAGCATTTATTTTTAAACAGCCTAAAGAACACTCATAAATTAATTAGGTAGTATTTCAGACATATTGACAGATTGATGTCAGAGTGATTTATTTATATATTTTGGTTTATTTATAAATAAACTAAATGGACAAAAGTTTGTGGACACCTGACCAACAATTTGTATTGCTTTATTAACATGCCATTCCACATTTGATCACCATTCACTGTTATTATAACCTCCACATTTCTGGGCAGGTTTTGGAGTGTATTGGTAAAGTCAGGTACTGATGTAGGGTGAGAAGCCTGGGGTACAATCAGCATCTCAGTTCATCCCAAAGGGCTAGGTTAGAGCTCTATATCAGGACACTCAAGAGCTTCCACTCCATGTAAACCACATCTTAATGAAAATCACTTTGCGCACATGGGAATTGTCAGACTGGAAAGTTTGTGGGTCTCCTAGTTCAATTGAATTTAATTCTACATCCAATACAATTGTGTGCCTCCAATTCTGTGGAAACAACTTCAAAATGAATCACCTATGGCTGGAAAAGTAAAGTGTCCAAATACTTTTGTAGAAAAAAAAAAAGAAAAATGTGTGTGTATGTATATAGATATATAGATAGATAGATAATATATACATATAGATATATATTTATAAAGATTGATAGATATCATCTCTCTCTCTCTATATATATCCTTTTGTTTCTTGCTTATTTGATTGTATTGCCAAATCATGTGTCCTTCACTTTTCATTAACTTTCAAATGGAAGTGTAAAATGGTGCATGTACCAAATGGACCTAATATGTAAAAGATTTAAGATGAATTCTGCCAATCTGAACTATAAAATATCCTTGCAGACTCGTAATGACTCCCTGTCCAGCATGATGGCAACTCTGCGTGATGAAATGAGCAAAGAGAAAAAGCAGTTGGAGGAAGAACTGGAAGAGGTATTGGAGGAAGTGAACATAATCGAGGAGCAGGACAAGCTACTGCAGGAAACAGTCCATCTTCTGACTCAGGAGAACATCACAATGAAGGAAGAATTAAACCATACCCGTGCAGAGCTTGAAAGGTGGGATCTTGCTTTCGAAAGCAAGCTTTTATTTCCCTGTTGTCACAGGGTAATCACTGGTTAATGCTTGCAATGGTTTAGCAGGAATCAAGCAGAGCGGACGACTTTGGAAGAGGTTCATCAGGAGACTGTAAAGAAACTCAAGGATAAACACAACGGTTCACTGGGAAAGATTGGCGACATGGCCACTGAGCTAGAAAGGTAAGTATTGAGCCCAAGGTCTTAAACCTCTGCTAAATAAATCAGACCATGTTATTAATCCCTGAATCTTTTCAGTGCCACACAGGCTCTGAGTACGCAGAGAGAGCAGGACGAGGCTCGTGTAGTGGAGCTGAAGCAGGAGCTCAGCAGAATTACTCAGCAACTGCAGGATGAACAGAATAAACTTGTTCAACAACAGCACACTCAGGAAAAGGAGAGGGAGGAGTGTGCCAGGTCAGATACATATTGAGACACACCAATCTGTATACAGCCTTTTAACAAATCATACGTGTCAAAATTACTTCATTTGTATATGACATGTGATTGGTCCAATTAATAAGATCACAAACCAGGCATATGTCATTATTTTTGTATAGAAACATTAAGAGTTTGTTTCACCTGGGGAAATGTAGATTTTCCTCATTTTAAAAAAAATGCATGTTTGCATTATGCTCTGAATAGTTTTAGTAGTATTACTGGAAAATCGTCTTAAATGTGTGTTTACGTTCAGGATGTTACTGGAGGTTCAGACTCGGCTTGCCCAATGTGAGGCAGACTTGAAACAGGCCAGAGTGGAAGTAGGACAAGAGCAAGAGGAGAAGCAGCAAGCTCTGGCTCAGCTGGAGCAAAACAAACAGCATAGGAGTGAGTTGGCAAAAGGCGAGGTTCAGGAGGCACAGTTCTTACTGCAGCGGGTGGAGGTGCTGAGGCAGGAGAAGGAGCGGCTCCAGCAGCAGATGGTGCAGGAGAAGGAGCGGCTCCAGCAGCAGATGGTGCAGGAGAAGGAGCGGCTCCAGCAGCAGATGGTGCAGGAGAAGGAGCGGCTTCAGCAGCAGATGGTGCAAGAGAAGGAGCGGCTTCAGCAGCAGATGGTGCAGGAGAAGGAGCAGCTCCAGCAGCAGATGGTGCAGGAGAAGGAGCAGCTCCAGCAGCAGATGGTGCAGGAGAAGGAGCAGCTCCAGCAGCAGATGGTGCAGGAGAAGGAGCAGCTCCAGCAGCAGATGGTGCAGGAGAAGGAGCAGCTCCAGCAGCAGATGGTGCAGGAGAAGGAGCAGCTCCAGCAGCAGATGGTGCAGGAGAAGGAGCAGCTCCAGCAGCAGATGGTGCAGGAGAAGGAGCAGCTCCAGCAGCAGATGGAGCAGGAACGCTATGACTTAAAGCACCAGCTCACAGAGGCACAGAAAAGGTGAATTGGTAGCACAGTGTCTCTGTATTCGTATATTGTCGAGGGACTAAATCAGTGGATTTGATCAAAGTTGGATTAAATTAAAGTGAAGCAATATTGAGGCAAAATCACATCCAATAGCTGAAATATATTTAGAGACTTAATTCCCCGAAGCCTGACAAGGTTACTGGAGGTACAACACCTCGAGACTCAATAGCAGCATCTCACCAAAAGCACTGAGCCGGAGGGCATTTAGATTCTGAGAAATCCTCCAAAAGATTCAGACAAAAGTCCTGTATCAGCAGTGCATGTGAGGATGTAGATTTGTCATTGTGGGTAAGCAATTACTATAGAAATGCTAATTATATTCTGGTATATGTTTCTTGCATTGTTACAATAGTAGACAATTATTACCAATCTTTTGTCACATTTTTCTACGAGGCGCTGATATCAAGTTTAAATTTGCCTTCTGCGTAATGTGTACTGATTAGTATTAGTTTTTATTAGTTTTAGTATTCGTTTCACTTGTTTAGTGAGGAAAAAGTACTTTTGCTTATAGGTAATTTTACAGAATTTGTAACTTTCTATATTTACTGTTATGTTTAATATTTATTTATTTATTTATTTGTTCCTTTACAAAGCACATCAAATGATGAGACTGAGCACTGGAGAAACTTGTATGAACAGCTCTACGATAAAGTTAAGCCCTTCCAGGTGAGTCTCGGGTCTGTCACTCAAAAGTTATTCGCACGCTCCAGACCCTATTTACTTGGGAAATGTTAAATTACTTTTGTAGAAATTGTGTTGTTGTTGCTGTCTGTGCAGATGCTCCCATGCCTCGTGTTTCTTTTCTTCTTTTGTACCCCAGGAGCAGCTGGATGGCTTTGCGGCTGAGAGGGACGCGCTGCGCTCTGAGAAAGGGGCCACTCAAGCAGAACTGAATAAGCTGGCAAGCGCGTATGCCAACCTGCTGGGCCATCAAAACCAACGACAGAAAATCAAGCACATGGTCAAGCTTAAGGAGGAGAACTTGGAGCTCAAGCAGGTCAGGATTGCGTCTTTTGTGTGTTTACAAGTCTTGCTGAGTCTCTCCATGTGACTGCTACACTATTCTTTCCTGTTTATATTTTTACAGGAAGTGAATAAGCTCAGGACACAGGTGGGAAAGCAGAAGAGGGAGCTGGAGCAGCTCAAGTCCCATCAGGCCCCATGCCGGTTTGACCCCAGTAAAGCTTTCAAACATGAACATAAAGAGAACCAGCAGCCTGCTGTCTCTCTTAGATAAAGAAGGGATCTTCAAGTCAGTTACAGTCTCAAGTAACCAGCGGTTCTATTTATATATATAAAATGTATTGTCACGTTGTCATTAAAGGGTTGTTTTCTATTCTCTCACTAAAAAAAGTGTGCTAGGAAGAACCTGGCAAGGAAAAGTGATAAAGCAGTTCTAGGTGGATTTTGTTTTCTGTCTTAAGGCAAGTGTTGAGGGGAATTCCTTGTGCACTTAGGTGTTCCTATTCTCTATGGTATCTGGACACTTGAGGGTGTGTTTTATTTTTATCGACGATGTTTCAGGTCATCAGTGCTACAGGGCTTAAAATAGGAGCATGTATATATAATTAAGATTTTTTATTGAAAAATTTTTATGTCTAGATTGCCCAACTATTAGATATGTAATAGGTATGTGGTCAGTATGCTGTAAGAGTGGTTTGTGCATGCCCATGCATTGCTTTCGCTATAATTCTGATTCATTTTTGTAACCTTTGAACTTTTTCCTCAATCTAATTTCTCACTCCTGTTAATCCAATTTATATTTTCAATCCAATTTCTCATCCCAGTTCAGCACATTTCATGTACCCTAATTTAATGACTTGGCTGCTCCTTTTCTTTGGTTGAATGCTTTACTTTTCAGAGCTTTTGAAAATCTTTTTTTATAGAATTTTAAATGTGGTAATTGTTGTGCTATGTAGAACAGTTATTTAATAAAAAAAAAAATACATAAAACAATTACATTTTCCTCTACAGTTGTTTTTTTTTTTTTTTTTTTTCTCTCTTCTCCCCCTCACTGGCTTTATCTTGCTTTTATGGGATGGATTGGTATGTATCAAATTAAATGGAACAAATGACATTCATCTTAATTTTCTGAAAGCAATTAGTACATTTGTTTTGTTTCCCCAGTAAAAAAAAAAACAGTGAGTGACTGTTTAACTGGGTTCTGTGAAAGGTTCAATAAATCTTTCTAAGCCTGTAATTCAGTGTTAAATGCTCAAGCAGCAATATAAGACATTGTTTTCCATAATTTTCCAGTAGAGGGCACTGAAGTGCAATAGTTGCACTTCAGACACGGAGCACAGTGCAGTTTTATGTTCCTGAAGCTTTTGTGCAGTAGCTTGATCACCTGTTTTTGAAGTACAGATTTCTTTTTTTTACTAGACTGTTGGTTCCTGGGACTGGATTAAGTATTTGGGGGATGCAGTCACATATCATTTGTGTGTAGTTTTAGAACGACCATCTAATTGATTATCTAAACTATGCATCTAATTGGTCAGAAGTTTGGCAGTACTTTCAAGTCAAATGCCTTTTATTGTTATTTTAACCATACATATGTGGTATTGTACAGCAGGAAATGGAAACAACTTTTCTCCGCAGCCAAGGTGATGCATTAAACATCACAGAACTAAGACATAAGCAAACCTATACACAGGAGTACATTAAATGTGTGCAAACATTTGTGGGCACAGTTTTACATCCAAAGCAGCCTCTGCATGCAGTTGCCACAATGCCATCTTGAATTACAACAAAATAGACTTAAAAACTATAATGAATTTCCTGGTTGCACAGTTGTTCGTATGATACTTATAGAAGGGAGTTATTTTTAATGAGACTATCCAGTGATGGCCAGACAAGAATGGGTTTCTTTTTGAGTCTGAAACCTTTAAAGGTTTTCATCCTCATTCCATCCCAGGGTGTTTTTTCATTCGGCTGCCAATCTCATTAGGGGTAAATGTATTCATATGTATTTGCTTTGTGACAATGTCCATTAAACAAACCACACAAAAAAATAAATTGTTATTCTCACATTTAGCATAACAGTTTGCTAACAATTGAACACAAGCATTATGTCTGCTGTATGTTTGTCAGAAGCCATTACTGAAAGATACATGGCCAAAATCTAACCAACTTCCTACAAAAGAAAGTAACTCGCATTCAGCTGACGATTTTCCAAAAGCAAACAGTATTAACGCTGTTTTTGTATTCTTCATTACACCAATTTTCAGCGTAACCTCCTAAAGGCATGTGAATGCAATGCAACTATGAATGCAATGCTTAGGAACATGTTATTAAGGTCTGTATATGTGTACAAACACTGGTTATGCTACAGCTATCTAATTTAGTATACTAGATTATTGCCACTTCTTCAACTTAGTTAACTAAATTCCGGTTTAATATGTTGCTTGCTGAACTCTTAGCTCCAGAAAACAGCAATATCTTTTAAAAGTAAAGGTTGCAGAGCTAACATAGGACTAAAGTTATTTTACCACTTTTTCTGCAGGGCGTTTCTCACCTTTCACTTCCATCTCTGACTCTAAGTTGACCTTGACTTGACAGGAAATTGGAAAATCTTGCTTAAGGTAAGTCATTTCGCTGAAATGTTTTCTGGGACAGGTGCCCTGGAATTTGGCCTTCCTGTGTCACTGTTTCTGCCATGCTGTGTGGGACGGCAAGCCTCTGGCCCCTGACAGGGTCTCTCTGTATCTACACTCATCCTGTCCTAACAGTGACAGGCAGTAATTCAGCATTGACCTTCGGCACAACCTCCCCCTTGGCCTGCCATCCCTTAAACACTCATAGGTGCAAAACTAGCATTAGCACTTTCAGTGTCTATTTTTGGACATATGTCGCTGAATACTAAAAGAGAGGCTCATAAAGGATGTCTTGATCTATGACCTGTTCTGAAATGACTTAGTAAATTGAGCCCCCCACCACCACCACCACCTACACATTGTCCTGCAGGCATGAGAAGATGATGAATCTGCTACAGTATGATAGAGTATGCCGAGGAAATGGCTTGACAGTTGAGAAAATGGCCGTGTTTCTTAGATATTATAAATCTCCGTGGGGGGGTTGAATGACGAGACACATGCCTGGTCTTTGCAAGGAAAATGTGAGTTTAAAAAGTAATACCTAATTGCCCTCTTAGTCCCAAAACTGACAAGGTAGAAATGGCATATATATTTCACTGGAATTGATTTGTTGTCCCATTTTCCAAATGCCATGCGAGCTTACGTTGGATTGATGTAGGTGTGAAAGTATTTTTCTCCTGAAAATGAAACCACATTTCCCTTCAGAGACTCATGTCCCATGAGTTTTTTCTTGGCTACTACCGAGCAAATAGTGCAAAACAGCACTTAAATAGTGCCCTTTCTTGTGAATATGGTGCCATGACACACATTTTACTCTTTGACTGGTGAGATTATTGGCGTGTTTGTAAAGGACAATGCTTATGTGGTTGCTTTTAAAATGCTTTAGTAGTGTAGGCGATTTACACACATTTCTTTGAAGAATTCGCTTAATTTAGCAAAAATTATTTGGCAAAAAGGGAACATACCCCGGGATCGGGTGTTTGAATCCCATTGCTGCTAATTGTCTGTAGTTTGTGTATGTATGTGTGTGTGTGTGTGTGTGTGAGATTGTGCTATGCAATGGGCCTTGAGCAGTGGTGAACAGTAATGAAGTAAATGTAATTCGTTACTGTATTGAGAAGCTTTCCGTGTATCTCTACTTTACTGAAATATTCACATTTTGGGAGACTTTTATTTTAACTTTACTATATTTCAAAGTCAAATACCTTACTTCTTACTCAACTTCATTTAGCAAAATCAGTCATTCCTTTTTATTTATAAGTGGATAAAAACCCAACTGGTCAAGCACGCAGTAAGCCACCAATCAGGGTAGAGCTTGCGCTGCGTTTTGAACTTTTGATTGCCGCTTGGTGGTATCTACTTAGTACAAACATGCAGTTCAGTATCAGTTCAACACAAGAAGAACATTTTGAGAGTAATAAATGATGGAAGAGTCTCCTGACTCTAACTTGCCACAACACCTGTGGACTTATTTGCGTGATTTTTTTAAGTAGTAAAAAAAAAGTTTGTTGATCATGATAATTTTAATAGATATCAATCAGTGTTTGACTCATTAATACCATTCTCTTGGTATGCAAGTCTTTTAACATAAATTGAGTTGATTAAGCAAAAGTTTGGTGCCAACAATGATAATAGTAAGATTATAGCCATAATAAATCATATACTTTGGATACTTAAGTAAATTTGGAGGCAAATATTTTTGTACTTTTACTCAAGTGAAAATTTAAAGTTGGCTAAACTCCCATGTTTTAAGTGGTATAGAAGATGGAGGGATGGATGGATGGATGGTTGGATGGTACGGATAAAATGATAAGCTAATACTGTTGCAAAGCAATTACTATGTTCTACAAGGATGTGTCATTTGAAAATAAAAACACTGTCTTTGACCACTTATGGTTTAATTATCAGGACATAAAAGCAACCTCTGATGAACAACACCATAATGGAGAATGGAGAAAACACCTTATGAGTTAGTAGTTTGTAAAACCACCGTATCAAAAATAACTTGTAATTGTGTTCTCCGTGACTTCATCAGTCTCCCATGTCATTGTGGAATCAAACCAGTAGAATTTTGTCTTACTGTTCATTACAATGTTGCTTCAGTTCATTGAGGTTTGTGGGCATTTTTAAGGTTCTGCCACAGCATTTCAGTCGGGTTAAAGTCTGGACTGAATCATTGCAAAACCTTGATTCTGTTATTTTTAGGCATTCTGTTGTAGATCTGGTGATTCAATTTCAACCAACATTTACATGTCTAACAGATAGTTTCACTTTTGACTTGGCACCGTCCTAACCCTAACCCTAACCCTAACCCTAGAATACTTTGGTAAACATAGGACTCAATGACTGCAACTTGACATGGTCCTGTTGCTGAAAACAAGCCCAAATCATCACCCCTCAACCATCTTGCTTGACAGTTGGTATGAGTTGTTTGTGCTGATATGCAGTGCTTTTTTACAGTCTCTACTTTGGTCTCATCTGTCCAAAGGACTTTGATCCAGAAGTCTTGTGTTTTTCTTTCATATGTATCTTTGCAAACGTTCTTTTTAGAGAGAATGTGCATTCTCCTGGCAATCCTTCCAAACAAACTATACTTGTTCAGTCTTTTTCTAATTGTATTGTCTTTAACTTTAACATTTAAAATTTTAACCGAATACAAAATATGCTGGGACATCCACTCCTGGGATGTCTTCAGTGTCGTCCACTACAGTAAATAATGTTCCTCACTGTAGAATAACTTTGAAACTGTCCTTATAACCCTTCTCCGATTGATGGGCAGCAAAATTTTTGCTGATGTCTTTCCTCTTTGGCATTGTGTTACACTTATATGCTCAAGACCAGCAAACTGCTAAAACATGGGCCTTGACAGAGGTGTCGCACTTGCTGATGTTTAACTGAATCGATGGCATTTAATTAACAGCACCTGGCTGCTACTAAGCCTCTTAAATCATATGGAAAGAGAACATTTGTAACTAGATTTTCACACATGGCATTTTTGTAAAAATAAATAATGACACCTTGTAATAAGTCATGTGCTGTTGTATTAAACTAAGACCTTGTTTAGGACCAGATGATTTCTTAATGTCCTAATACATAAAACCTTAGGTCATACCATCAGGTTCTAGACTGCCAACACTGCAAGATTATTTGATTGTCACCATTGTTCTTTGTTTGTTTTTTCCCCACATACTCCATCAGTTGATGTAGACATGAAAAGCTTAGTTTGTGCAAAATGTTGACATGCCTAGCAGAAGTCAGCATCCATTGATATGAAAGGTTAAATCCAGGCATACTGCTTGAATTAGCAGAAACTGAAAGATCATTGCTCACCTCCAAATCTCTGGCTCAGGTACATGGGTTAATAATCAGCAGTATCTTAAACACAAGCAAAAGACATGTTGCTAGCCAGTGCTAATTCTTCTTTTGCAAATTTTTCTTTCTTATTTAAACATCATTGTCATATTGCTCAATTTTTCGCTCATTATTATCATCTACTCCTATTGTCATCCTTAACTTTTTTTTGTCATTTTCTTCTCAGCTTTTCACCTAGATTTTGCTACATGTCTATATGTCTACAGTTAAAACTATTAACACTAATCAATGTTATGTAAACAACATAACGCACCATGGGTTGGCAATTGAAGTATGTCAAGTTAAGGTACAATGGCAAAAACATGATTTGTTATTTTATATTTTAGTTTTTTTTTTTTACCACTATTACTATTAAATCAGTTTTTAAACATACTTCAGCACAATACACAGTGTCAAGATTTTGGGGTTCTGACACAGAGTATAAGTAATGTCACCATGGCTTGCTCATCAGGGATAAATACACATGGTTCACCTTAACTGTTAAATTTTGTAAATCTGCTTTAAAACAATGTCTCTTGTGAAAAGCGCTATAGAAATAAACTTGACTTGACCAATGTGCCAATTTTTGCCAACATTATTTTGGAGCTAAGCATATTTTATGAGTGGCTGAAGCTGTCTACAAAGTAAAAACTTTTATTAAAATCCTTCCTCTAAAAACCTTATTGTTCTGTAGCAACAACTCATTCACTCATTTAATAGAAAACAATTATATTCATGTGTGTTGTTAATTAGAATTTATAAAATGTATAACTGATATGGTACAGCTTTCTATAAGTCTATAATCTTCAATGTCAGCATGCACTAACACAGAGATAGGCCCATGTACTTAGGCCCATGTAGCAACAGATGACCATTACACAATTATCTTTTGTAACTGTCTCCTTTTTGCTTAGCTAACTAACTTCTATGCTAAACTAACTAACAGTTTAGCAGCATGATTTAGAAAACCAAATAAATTCTACATGTCAAGTCAGATTTCCATAAGTATGATGAGCTTTTTTTTTAATTTCCTGTTACATTGACACTTTTTTGAATAATTCACTGATGTTGATGCTAGTCTACTAGTAGAGCTAGGTCAATCTAAGCTCTCTGCTACACCCAGTGTAGTTTTTTGTTGTTTGTATTATAACTGAATAAAAGGGAAGGACGATGCTGCACAAGTGGTGTGCAAGGTGGTGAATCAATACATGTGTATCATCTCCCCTGTGCTACAATGCAGGGCAATCGATACACACATGGAGGTTAATCGATGCAGTTTGAACCTCCCTCGCTAGGTGTCGCATGCTAAGCACGTGCTCATGCTGATGAACTTAGATTCATGCCAGTCATTTTTAAACATATCCCAGGTTTGATCTAAACCACACAGAGACAGGCTTCCCAGCTTCATAGCCTTGATGCCTGAAGTGTAAATATAGTGTTTTTTAACTATATAATTTCGATGTCATGGGAGCTCTTGGTTTAAAAATAAATCTCAGACAGATCAATAACACTGTATCTAGTCCTTTGAACCCAAGAGTGCTCACTCTGCACTCACACGCACTCTGAAGGGTCAGAGGGCACATCAGAGACATGTCAGGCCTGGACTCTTGTGAAGTAATGAGGTTTGTAGCAGGTTCATCAGCGCTAAGGTCATGGGGACATACCGAGAAAACTGAAACCTACTTCATCCTAGGTCTGCTCATACACCTCCCTTTCTGTCTCTTTCACCGAGATGTAAGGAAAGTCATTAAATGTTCATGAAGGACTATTGTAAGGACAAAAGAACGTGTGATATGGTCAGTTTAGAGTCAGGAAGTGCAATAATTCAAACAATTTCTTAAATATATAGTAATACTCTTTATTAACATTTCAGAATATGAATGTTTTTATGAATAATTCATTGATCTGCATTAAAAATGTGATATGATATTTTAATATACTTATTTACAACATTCTGTAATATCACTATGCTTACTCATATGCTGAAATGGCAAAGCTTTCACTCTGCTAGTGTCTATACACCACGAATATCCTGCACGTTATTTATCCCAGGTTCTTTCCTGTAGAGATATTCTTAAATTCATGGAATTGATTTGATGGCATATTACATGGAGTAGGTAAAGCTCAGAAATTATCCATGGCTTATCCAATTAAGAAATGTGGGACTTATTCTGGGATCCCAGACACTGTGATTTATTAAGGGACATTATATCACACTACTCATAAATCATAAATTCTTGAATCAAGCTCTATAAATGCAGTTTTGATATTAGTACTTCGATGATATGTTGGCATTAATGCACCTTGTCGTAACACATTTTAATAGCAACAATTAATTTACAAGAACTTTTATGGCAGATAATGTACATATTCTAAGGCTAAAATAAAAATATAACAATAGTTTTAGGCCTTATAGTATTTGAATTAATTTGGATACTTGGATCCTGGAATGCTATAACCAAGACCATACAGATTCTGAAATTGAATGCTAACTTATATGAGTATATGACAACCCTGGTTTGATGTGTTTTTAACCTTGAACATACGTCTTAATTATAATATCTTTATTCCTATTATTAGCATATTCAACCTACAGCACTGTGTAGTCATTAGACAGAATGCCTTTGTAAAATGTCTTTGTTTCCAGCTGTTGAACATGTACAACTCTACACTTAGCCAGTGGCAATTATTTTTTCACGGTGTATGATATGACTAAAACTAAATTCTCCATTAGTGGATTGTTAATGTGCCACAGAGCACACTAATTTATGTGCTAATGATGACTACCATATCATTACAGCAAGGCTGACTACTTTTTTGTTATGGCATATTTTTTGTATTCTTGCATTTAAGATCTCGCTGTAAGACTGCAAAAATAAACCTGAAGGCAAAGTGCAAGATTTAATTATCCCCCATACTACAGAGTGTATTTGTTTAACGCAATTATTTTAAATTGGTAAAGGGGAGACTTGGCCTGCTCCACCTGTGGGGGTCCTGAGTCCTGCTGTTTTGTAATTTCTCAAATTAACTCTTTTCACATGCTTCAGAGGTTGCCAAGGGTAAAGAAGGAAGAAAGGACATTTGCTGTTAGGTTGGGCTTTTGGCTTGGCCTAATTTCCCTCCCTCGGCGTTATCATGTGATCTAGAAATCCTAGGAAATTCTGTGTTAATCTCCAGTTCTGGGGAACCAGAATCCATTATACTTTGATGATCTCTTTGTTCCAGAACACAGCAACTTTGTAACTGGCTACTCAAATCAGGTATCTATGTAAAATGTGCTAGTGTCAACCACAGATTCCCACAGTATTCTAGGCATTAACTAAAAAAACCCTTAGTTGCAATCTTGTTGCCTCTACGTACACATGCCTGCTGTGTTCCCAGAAAACCAAATATGTTAAATATAAAAGTCATACCCTTTTATTAAGATTTTTCTGCTGTTCTTTTTGCTTAACAAATTTAGTTTCTTCTCCAAAGACATTTATGTGGAAAAAGGATAATAGAGTAAATAATCCACTTCATGCACCAATCCATCGCATTCCTGACTAGGATAAAGTGGTCACTGAAGACGAATGACCAAATGAATATATTGATGTCTTTTAAGCTTCAAATGATAGGTAGAGTTAAGCTGTGCTAACCAGTTTATACCAGCCATAAAAAACACACTTCATAATTCTTTACCATCATTTGGAAATAGGGTTTCTAGAGTGTGTGTAAAAGCTTCAAAAGGAATACGAGTAATCTATTTCTTTAAACACAGAATATCAAATGGCAATGCATGAGTTCAACTTCCACCTTCACCCAAATGCTAAGGACACCAGGAGAACAGCATGCTTTTTCAACATGAATTATGAATACATGCACATTATGTACTACATGATTTTGCACCCACCCCCAGTCTCCATGGCCAGCTTGTCCTTGTCAAGGTAAATGAGATCCACTGATAGCAGCTGTGCTTCATGCCTTGCCCTTCATTGAGCCATAATGAGATTTTGACTGCTTCTCAATAATGGAGGTGCGATGATATTAAAATCAACACTGGTTAATGTGAACAGAATTGGATACAATGAATATTGGTGCAATCCCTCTGATCTCTGGGTTGAATGCCAATAGGAGTGCCTTTGTGAATATTGAGTTCAGAATGTGTGGTTATTTTCATTGGTCAGGGTTAAGGTCATGGTGAATCAGTGGAAGCAGGGTCATGGTGGGAACATTTGGTGCTTAGCCAGGAACATACCCTGAATTTATGCCAGTGCACATACATTTTCACATACTCATTCACATATAAAGATAGTTTACTAACATGTTTTTAAAAGGAATTTGAAAACCCACATGCATCATGTCCCTTTTAAATGTACATTAATTATTTGTACAGTTCATTTTTTTTAATTATCTGAAATTATAAAATTTGCCCAAAGTACATTACAGTAATTTTAAGCTGAATGATTTGTTGGTCCACTGTTGGGTTCCACTTCCTTTGAATTCAAAATCAAGTGTCACCCTTAAACCCAGGTCATACCCAAAACTTCTACTAAGATTGATTAATTCGGGACCTGAATAAGACTGAGGTCAGATGATATATAAACTTATTGCCAGGGAAAATTAAAGAATTGCAGTAAGATGTAGTAAAGTTATTTTACTTAATGGCAAAGATGTAGCTTGTTGCAATTCTCTTTGTTCAAATTAAATTCATGATCTCAAGTTCAAACTGAGTTGGAAAAATAAGTTTGTATTATGAAAAAAATGATAGTAAATTTGTGTTCCTAGTCCAAGCCCACTGTATCAATGTCAGTCATTCCTGACTTATTCTCTTTATGGCACTCCTGTGTCTAGAAAATCAAAAGTACTGAGGGAACTCTTAAAGTAACTCCACTATATCTGATATGATATTCAGTAAATTCGGAATATAGCCCCTCACCTTTGAATACTTTTTTCCTGTATTCATCTCTAATCTTATTGTGAATACTTAAGTTCTCCATTGGCAGATGAAAAAGAAAGTTTCCAAAAAGCATGTCCTTACTATTTCAAGGCAACAAGCCTCCTCATACCTGTCTCTGAGCTCTTGAACAAATTCGTTTGATTATGAAGATGGAACACTTAAAAACAATTTTGATTGACTTGTCAGACTTAACAAATGCAGAGCTTTATGCCTTGTGTTCCAGGTCTGCACCTGTAAATTTTAAAATGTGTCATTTATGTGACATTTCCTCTGTCTGTATCCAAGGTTAGTGTAGGAGCAAGATGTTTACGCTTTACCTACACTGCTTCCTGAAAGAGTTGTTGCATCTGTAGTCAGATATTGATGTAAGTAAAGCCCTGGTGATATAAAAGCTGGCAGAGGGCTGGGAGTTATGGCAGGGTGGCAGTAAGATTCTGATCAAAGGATTAGTCTGGCTGCTTTCAGAGGCCTTAGACCCAGGGTAGTGAACTCCATAATTCCTAATCCTATTTCCTGCCAGCTTCACAAATCCTAAAGTATACCTCAGCACTGTCATATTCTTATTAATTTGTGATAACATTTTCAACCCAAAGCAGATAAGTCAGTGTTTTGTCCTTGCACAAAAATGTACACATCATATCATTGTAAAACTAAACATTAAAAAAACATTTTATCACCACAGGAGTCATCTTACTACAACCTATTCTTAGACTTTGTTATTCTAAGCTCTGTGAAAATATAAAAATATACATTTTTACACCAATAAACAAAAAGCTTGTTGCCTTGAATCCATCTCGATCCAATTTAAACAAAGCTAAAACAAATAACATTGCACTAGTTTCTTCAGAAGACTCAATATAAAATAAACAAGATAAACTGGCAACCTATAGACATCCCCTCACCCAACCAATCCATTAAACAGTGCCTTGTGAATGATGAAAAGATTCTGTACAATAGGAGGTTTAATGTGCTTTATTAATATTTTTTAGTTTATGAAAGTAGTTGAAAGGGGTCATGGTAGCCATTAAGCAGATTAACGGTTTACGTTGGGCAAAAAAGATGCAATAAACCTAAAAGTTAATGCTGTCATTGGTGTGGAAGGCGCTTATGGGAAAGCAAGCCTGAGCAACTAATAGACATAATTCAGAAAGGTAATGTCTGATAACTGCAGACAAGATGGATATCTCTTGGCTATATTATGGAGTGTGTTGAGGGTGCAGGCACATTTATGTACATTATTTATAAGCAGTAATGAAGACTGTAATGAAAAGTGGACACAACGATAAATATGAGGTGGCAATATATCCTGCCAGATAATCATTGGGGCAATTAACATGTCCCACACAAATGGCATCAGCCAGGAGTTTTTTCTTTGCACGCACACACACACACACACACACACACACACACACACACACACACACACACACACACACACACACATTATACTATGTTGGGCTTCAACAAAAAAAGCCATTTTAATCATAGATTTTATGCAAGAATTAAGATAGTTTCGATTCATTTGCGTATTCTAATTTGGATTGACTACTATTCATAAATATAATATTTGTGAATACAATGACTGACTGTATTGCTTAGTCAGCATTCACTTAAATATGAGCAGTTATAGAAGTCCTTAATAGATCCTGTGTCCTTGTACTCATGTCTGTATGGTGTAATTAGAGCCTTTGTAACATTAAGGAGAACCACTCTTTGCCAAACATTTCTATAGGTGAGGCGTTCATAAAATATTTAATGTTATCTATGTATCTATGTATGCATGAATGCATATGTCTGTTTATGCACCAGATTGTGCAGCATAATAATTATGCCTAAACTAGTGCTCTATTTCAAAGACCATCTGTCTCAATATTAGCCTTGGTCAGCATTTTCTGCATGTTCCCATATAATCTTCTGACATCTGCAGTCTGGTATGTTTCATGGCAATAATGGCAAGTGCCACAAAAAGAATGGGCCAAACCCAAATCCTTAATGATTTAACACTGTCACTGAGAGAGATGAGACTTTCAAGTAAAACCTTAATGGAGATTGGTAAAGACTAAAAAAAAACCACAGCTCCTGCAGGCATAACTGCCCTGATCAAACTCCTATTTAACTAATGAAATGCATATGACTGTTGACTTGGGAAAACCACTGGCTCAATATATGCATGGATTCCGTAACGAGTGTATGTACCAAGTGCAGAGTTTACTTAATAGAATTATAATCAGATAAAAAGGGGTCAGGTCAAAACACAAAAATTCAAACACAATACATAAGTTAACTATGTGGACACCTGAGCATAAGATTAATTTGGGCTTTGTGAGCATCCCATTCCACATTTAGTCCAAATTTGCTGTTATAACCTCCACTCTTGTGGGAAGATGATCCTCTAGATTGTAAAGTGTGGTTGTGGCAGCAAAGGCATGTGGGGTGGAGAGACCTGGAGTGCACTGATCCTTCCAATTCATCCAAAAGGTGTTCAGTTAGGTTGAGGTCAGAGCTCTATAGAAGGCCCCTCAAGATCTTCCACTCCAGCCCATGCAAACAGCATCTATAAAGGAGATTGCTTTGTACACAGGAACATTGTCATACTAAAACAGGTTTGGATCTCCTAGTTTAAGTAAAAATGTAATGCTACCTCATCCAAAAACACATCCTATACAACTATGCACCTCGAATTTTGTGGTAACAGTTAGGGGAAGCACCATATATGGCAACAGAAGTTAGGTTTCCCAATACTTTTTAAAACACAATGTTTACAAAATACTCTATATAGTTAACCTCTTGATGGGCATCATAAAAATGTAAAGTTTTCAAAATGTTACCTGTTTCTCACACATCAACTGTCCATTATTCATGCAGAGCCCAACAGAGTTTAAGGAGGTCAAGAATGAGTTATAAATCTGTTGGAGGATAAAAACTCCATTATAAAACAGAACAACTAAACATTAAAGAATTATAGCAGATCCAGTGACATTGAATTGCTTCTCTGCAGCAGCCATGATAGAATTCCGAATCAACAAAGAGTCAACAAAAAGGACAAGTGACAGGGGTGACATAAGCGGATACATCCTTTATTATTTGATCCCCTCCTCAACTGCACCTCTGGGGTAAGATACACAACCTATGTTTCATCTTCATAGCTCTCTTTAATGACATTGCCAAAGACTTTAAAAAGTCCTATCACACACTTTTGCATGTGCCTTTTATGTTGAATGTGTGTCTGTGTACATACTCGAGTTTGTAGTGTGCTGCCTGTCTTTTATAAACACCGTTTCTGAAGTGGTCTGTAAATATTAGAACTATTCATGGTCCTGGTTTCTTTTCAGTCCAATATGAAAGGCTGTCTATCAAGCAAAGCCTCTTCTATCGCTCATCTCTTTACCTCGCTTTACCCTGCTCTGTCTTGATCCTGCTTGTGTCTCCTTCTCATTTTTCCACATCATACAAATTGCACATTAACTCCTTTAAAGGATTATAGCCTTCTCTCCCTTCACTAATTATTAAAACCCATGGATCTTAGATACATTCTACTCATGCCCTAAAAGACAATTCAGTAGCATGTCAGCTTTCATTTATCTATTCATTCATCTTAAATAACTGCTTTATTCTGGTCAGGGTCATGATATATGAAAAGATAGTCATGGCATCACTCCAGCCCAGATGGGATACCAGTCTATTGCAGTGCATAAATCAACAAGCCTAGTATTCTTAGGACTACATGACACCTGCTGTATATACATGAGTCTTTTATGAAAACATACATCATGTTACATATATAGGTCAAATAATTTCAGTAGGTGCCAGAGGTCTTAAAATCTGCTTATGCAATTTTCCATATGTAACATGTGATATAATACCTGGGTTTATTTACAGATTTAATTCTGACCTGCAGAACTTATTAGGGGTGTAAATCTTACCTTTCCACATGCTCAGATTTTAAATTATAAATCAACACTTTAATATTTGATGATACCACTAAATATTCTATTATATGATACAATAGATTCGATACAGTAGCCTCTGATCAATATATGACCACTTTTTTCCCAGAATCTAGGGTAAGCCTGTCATTAAATCACAAATAATGATTATGTAGAGAAAGAGTATTTTAAGCATCAGAGTTACTGGCAAATCTCATTGCTAGCCAAATTACATCAGCAAAAAAATTTTGACAATTATTTTTAAATACCTGTAATAATAAAAATATTATTATTAATATAATATATATATATATATATATATATATATATATATATATATATATATATATATATATATATATATATATATATATAAATATATACCTGTAATAATAAAAATATTATTATTAATATAATATATATATATATATATATATATATATATATATATATATATATATATATATATATATATATATAAATATATACCTGTAATAATAAAAATATTATTATTAATATAATATATATATATATATATATATATATATATATATATATATATATATATATATATATATATATATATATATATAAATATATAAAAAATTTAAATACCTGTAATAATAATAATAATAATAATAATAATAATGATTATTATTATTATTATTATGATTACTATTGTTTTAACTATATTTTAATTAATAGTTATTTATGTATGATCAAACATTGTCAATTAACCCAAATCATCAGAAAGTCATCTTTTGTTTAGGGTGAAAACCTGTTTTGTAAAACAAGCATTTTTATTACATTTTTAATTGTTTTTTGGTTTATTAAACATGCAGATCTGGGTGTTCATGAATTTTGGTATACCGTAATACTTTGTTGATGTCAAATCCCTCTAATATCTCAGTTTGTTGGCTGGTGGGACAAATTTTGTAGTATGGAGCCACATGTAGAAACTGAACACTTTAGCCCATTTAATATTGGTTTATTTTGCTATTGTACAACAGTACATTATAATTATTGACTGTATTCCCACCATTTACCTATGACCAAAAAAAGAATGGGTTCCCTTTTGAGTCTGGATTCTGGAGCTTTTGCTGCCAACTGAGTTTGATGAGTTTGCTTCTGGTTCTCTACATTTTTATGTACAAAATTATAAATATGGATGAATGGTTCCTATGCAAAATACCCATCCTATCTGTGTATGATGGGTGCAAAGCAGGTGCTAACAATTATTCCGGTAGTGTTGCGTAGATGTTCATTTCACTCAGCACATTGTATTTTATTCTTTACAAGTTTTGTTTTTCTAACGCTGACATTCAGAGGTGTGGAAAGTGTACTGATTTAGAGGTTACAGCCCCACGACAGGTGCTTCTAGAAGTGTATCACCCTTCCTGGTGGCATCTTAGAGTGTGTCTCATACTGTTAATATTTTAGACTGCTGAAAAATATAATGCAGTCGTGCTCTTAGTCTTAAAAAAAGATGCAAGCAATTTGTGTAGCAGCATCAAAACCTAAATAATTAGAAATATTTATTTAATGTATCTGACAGATTTTTTTTTACTCACTGAAGCAGTATTGGTAATGCAAAGCAGCAGTGTTTGGCTTTTTTTTTTTACACAAAGACCAATCAGACTTTTCAAACCACTCACTCATCTCTTCTTAAGCCATCATGCCCTCTTTATTGCTGCTTTGTGTCCTGTGGGAAGGGAGTGTTGAATTGATTTGTTCAGTGAAGCCTAGATTGAATTGATTTGCTCTTTGCAAGATATTCCCTACATCTGTAGGCTGGTGTGAGCCACTGGGTGGCCTGTCTCCAGACTGAGGCGTGTCATTTCAGGGCCAGTCACAGGCTGTTAGGTGTGACTCTGAATTCCCTATACCCCTCTCCTTGCCTCTGCTTGGCTGTAAACAAAGTCTAGCACCCTGCTGTCTGCTTTATTATCTCAGCAGAGAAAACGTCACCTGTGGATTCACTTCTTCCAGATCCGTATTCACTCTCCACCGTTGTGTCTTGCAATGGAAGCAGCATTGGTGTAAAAGTTGACTTGTCATTCAAAACAATCATCTGTATCATAGTGATAGTAATAGTAGGTAACTACATAACTAAGTAGCTATCTAAATCAGTTAACACAAAATGTGTCAAAGATGGTAAAATCATAATTCTAGCTACTAAATGACTGAAGTAAAACAATCATCCAAATAGACGTTTCTTTCTTTTGGACAACCTAAAGATAAAACACTGCTAGTGTCTTTAACATTGCCATTCATAGCGGCTGTTTTATTGTTCTGCATGTGTGTTAAATCAATAAATGTCTTCACTTTTTAAACATATATTGCATGTAGCCCTCTTACTGGTATGAAAAGTACCAGGCATTTTCTGAGCAAACAACATAACCTAGAAGAGCTATTGATTTTACATTAGAAAGAATACTTCAATACAGCTTGTTTCAAATGATTTGTGCCAATCAATAATTTTGCATTACTAGGGTAATCTGTCTTTTTGTATACGTTTATTTAAGAGGAGTGTAGTCTTAACAGACACGATTTGCTTTTCCTTTAGTTTTCCCCTTAAAAAATTACCTGGTTACCTTGATCCTCTTATGAAAATAGCATATGAGCAGTAGGTGGCAGTAGTGTACTGTCATGGATTGTGTATTTCTTAAATGAAGGGCATTCATGTATCTGTTTATACCATGTTGAGTATAGTTTAGTTTATTGGCTTAAATATGCTAAGGCTTGCAAGCAGTCCTATGTTGTCAGATATATGGATTTGTGACTCAGCCTATGTAAGATGAAAAGAGAATCAATACATACTACATATTGTGGTATATACTATAGCATGTAGCAATATTCTCTGAATAGATATGGGCTTCTTTTTTTCAATAGGTACAACAGTTATATAAAAATCTTCCTAGGTGAGAAGACGAGTTGGATGTTTCTTTTGTTGTACTAAAACATAATAGCTTTGACTGACATCAAAATGTAGGCTTTTTTGTTGTTGTTTTTTTTGCAGTGCAAGCAGTACATTGTGCAGTGTACAAAAAAAGAAACAGCTCTTTAGTTCACCAAGCTTAAGTTGGTTTGCACAGAAAAAGCTGTGTATTTTAGCAATATGCATATTAAAGGGTAGCTGTTAATTTCATTTGTTTCCCATAATGACCTCTCTGAACCTCTTAAGCTGAGCACAATTATCATGGCCTATTAAATAGACTGTTCATTTGAATTGAAATTAATATTCTTTCAATTAAATGCTGTAAGGTTAACTAACTTTGAAAGTTGAGGAGACAGGCCTATATGATTATTCAATTGCTTTTGATTGCTGCTGCACAAAAAAAAAAAGAAGAAAAAAAAGAGGCCTTGAACATCCCTGAAATAGAAAATGAAATTATATGGCAATACTTTTGGAGAAATGATAAGCAGAAATGTCCTAATTAATGAATCCTTTGTGTGAAGGAAAAGAAATTAATTATATGACTAAATATTGCATATTGAAATTGACAAAGAAATTAAAAGAGGACCAATCAGGTGAAGAAAATGAATTGGCTTCATTCTTTTAAAAAAGGGGATTTTGAAAGAAATTTATTTTTACTAATTAAACGTAGTTTTGATTAAAGCTGAAAGTTAATTAGTTTACTAGTTAGTGGTGTTGTTTTAAGTTAATTAGTATATTCTGTAATTGGTTATAAAAGTGTTATAAGAGAGACTGGGGAGAAATTAATTGAGATTTTAAGATTAATCTAATAGTACAGATTGAATGTCTGGGCTGGTCTGCATGATTCTAGATCATTCTGGTTGAATGATCTTGAAAGAAGATTTTGTTTTAGAAATATGGAACAAAAAACTATTTTTGGCTGTAATTTTTGCACATAAAATCAAACTCTCTCTCTCCTCTCTCTCCCTCTCTCTCTTTATCTGTATGTTTCTCTCTTTCTTATATTGAAATGTTATTTATTTGGCACAGTTCTAAAGCCAAGCAGAGAGAATTAGTGATGAAATGGGACCTCAGTGGCAAAGCCAAACAACTTAATTGTGAGACAAATTCTTAATAAATACTTGATATTTCAGCATGAAGGGGGGATTTGTTAATGGATAATCCCCACACATAAAAATGAAAAGAGGAATCCACTTACACTGGAACATTCCATTACAAACAAAGAAGTAATAAATGTCGACATGACACATGTTGCTTGGTGATCAGTGGATTCCTCTTTCTGTTCAACCTTTGCTCTCTTTCTATCTGTTAAAACAATTGTATATGGTGAGAAAGTGAGTAAAAGAGATGATTTTGAACAGTTTGTTAAATTGCAGCTGTGACTTCTCTATTCTCTAAGGGTACTAGAATCTCTGTCATTACATGTATCCCCCATCAGCTATTTACACTCGTGTTCTTTTTCGTACAGATCTCTGCAGTCTCCTGTCGCATGACTCACATTTAGGAAGGAAATACTTTTAGTTTTAGACCTGCAAGATTCCAGAACATGTCTTGGAGAAAAAAGGGCAGATAGATGTTTCATGTTGTCTCTATAGGCTGTGATAGGAATAGATTGTACACCATGACATTAGGCCTAAGACTTTGTGTTGTGTAAGATGGGATAGCATGGATGGACTAGTACAGGCACATCAACTGTTCAGTGCGAATAACAAAAGCAGAAACAGTTTAAACCATTTTTGTGTTTTAATGGTGTGTTCATTTGTAATGAATTGTGTTTGAGTAGTCACTGGTCTCAGCTACAACTGGCTTCACCAAATCATTACTCCTTAACAAGTTCCAATTTAAAGTCCTGCAGTGGCAGCATGTTGAGTCTACTTTAGCCCATTTTTAATTTTGAGCAATTAATCCGCCCCATTGAGAATATGAAAATTCTCTCGCATTCTCTTTTCATTTCGTCGACACACTTAGTGTGGGTTTTACAGTTATCCGAGCTTCAGCTTCAAATTAGTTACACATTGAGACCAACAATAACATTTCTGGATTTATTTCAGATTCTGACGCTTTACAATCCATTGCTTGTGTTCTATGCATCATGCTGTGTTTGACAGTTTAATGGCCTAAATAACTTCAAACCTATGCTTGTCGGTCACCTTGTAGTGGCCAAATCCCCCATTTGTTATGATTGAGTGTTTCTAATCCTATAATAATCAAATAGATTTAAAGATCTTCCAGAAGAAGTGTGAATTGCAATATATATTCAGGCTAGTGTCTGAATTGTATATCTTTTTACATTTGTTAGGCTCAGAAATACAGTAAGTGCTATCTATTTATTGAATAGAACTGTCCTGCTCAACACCACTTTGATGGTTTCAATGAATTCATGGCATTAGCAAAGGGTGAGATTGTTTTGCATTTTTTTCTTTCCATTCCCAGCCAGTCTTATTATTTATCTTTGGGGAAAAAAACCCCAAACATACAAATCACAGCTTCCACTAAACAATTACATTTAGTACAAAACATATATAATTCTCATGATCAAAGAAGTTAGAAAATAAAGCCAGGATGCTACTAAATGTGTGTATGGTGAATACAAAAAGTGTTGTGACTTTGACTCAGTGAAGGTCAGAGCTAATTAAAAAAAGAAATTCATGTTGAAACAGGCATATTGGCTTGACATGTCTTAGTTGCTTAAAATGAACAAATGCATGCTGCCATTCACTTTGAAACCCTGAAAGTGGTGATTAATGTATTTTTTATTAGATTTTTAATTTGCAACTATATTAGATCAAAAGAGGAGCCTTTTCTTTGGCCAGCCAGCAGCAATAATCCTTTATGACACAATGAGGGGCACCAGGGACTCGACCTCTCCTTGAGCTGAGCTGATGTGCAACAGTCTCTTCACAGCTCTCAATTTGTCTTCTCACCTCTTCTTCTGTTCTACCTCTCACCTACAGTACTCCTACACACACTTCCTCCGTTTCCTAAATGTGATGACACCATATTTCACAAACGCATTTGCTTTGTTTCCAAAGTATGGCATCCAATAACACACAAATGCTTTGCTACATTTTTTTTTTTTTTATGTTGATGAAATTTTTTTTTTTATTTGTTCATTTTTTTTCCCACAGAAATGCATTCATGTCTTCTGAAGGATGTATTCCAGAGATCCTAACCAGGATAAAGCACTCACATGAGAATAAATGAAAAAGATAATTGGAAATAAAATCTTTGGTATATGGTTTACACAGACTGCAATTTATAGCTAATAAACGGGAATATAGCACCAACACTATATTAAACCTATTAGTGCTGTATTTAGTATTCTATTCCAGTTATTTTGAATCCATGAATCTGATTAGTAAGAAGCTGTTGATTAATTTTCCATAACAGCAGCTCTGACAGTAGTAATAGTGCCATCTGTAATTCAAATCACAGGTTTATGTTAATGAGTTCCTTCTAAAGGGTGTTCACACATTCAGCAACTCTCAGTGACAAAGCACCCAGAAACCATTCATTTTTCAATAAGAGCTGGAAACTTCCAGCGACACTGACTCTTGGAGCCTAGATTTGAGCATGTCTAGCAACACACCTGAAAAAAATAAGAGCTGGAAACCTAAGTTTATGCACAAATTAGACGACTTGGTTAAGCAATTGCCATTGGGAGTGGAGACATTAAAAAACAGTGTTTAAGAGATCTGTTTACTTACAATTGTCCAATTCTTTATGATATATCTCTAGCCGCATAGAGACACAAGAAAACAAATGATGTGTGGAAAAACATAAGTAAGTAAACTGATTAATGCATTTAATAAAACAGAAAATTTGCTTTTTAAAATTAATCATGCCAACCTGTGACATGACAATTAGCATAGAATACCAAGATTAGGTACATAACCTATACCTCATAAGCAGTCATATTTGTATAATTAAATCCTAAAAGAATGCATTTTAAAGATATAGTTAGGTACAAAACAAAAGTTTGGAGATATCTATTCATTGGCCCTCATCCAATGCAATACCAGCCGGTGGTACTTGCCATCCTGCCAGTAAAACTGAATTGGTTTGTGGACTCAGACAGTCTGGCACTTGTGCTTTCACCACAGATAGATTTGCCCCAAAGGCAAAGAGAACACACTGTTTCTCAGTATTTTATATGACGCATATACACTGGTGAATTTTATATACCAAAGCTTCCCCTCCATATGGTTAGTTTCAGTGGAAAGAAAACTGATTTGTTGACAAAATTTGAATTCTAGTTGCACCATCCTCTAACAGTGGCAACCAGTAGTAGTAACACTTTGCTCAGTGTCTGGTGACTTGAAGCAATAAAATCAATGCATGTGTGAAAGTACAGTAATACATTATTGGACAGAAAAGGTGTTATTTTTTAAAGAGGAAAAATGTTTACCCATTTATGGAAATGTAAACTTCCTGTGAGGTTTATTTTATATTTATGGAAGGAGTCTAGGGTAATGTCAGTAAAGATTCATGTTAAAACTTCTGCTTTCTGCTTTTTTTTCTATCTTTTAGAAACTGTTTATAGTTGCAAAAAAACACAATACCTATAACAAGAACTACTTTCATTATTACATTTAATTATACAGTATTAGTAAGAAACTGTTGATTAATTTTTCCGTAACAGAAGCTCTGACAGTAGTGATCGTGCCATCTATAATTCAAATAACAGATTTATGTAAAACGCTTATTCTAAAGAGTGTTCACACATACAGCAACTCTCAATGACAAAGCACCCAGAAACCATTCACTTTCCAATGAGAGCAGACAACTTCCAGCTACATGAGTGACAGTGACTTCACTGGCATGTCCAGTATTATTATTATTATTATTATTATTATTATTATTATTATTATTATTATTATTATTTTTTTTTTTTTTGCTTTATTGTTTGGTAAGGGATCATTTTTAAACTAATTTCACTTTTAAATGGATCTACAGTACATGCTGTATAAATGCAATCATTTACGAGGTAATACTTCTTTCTACATTATACAGTGAAACACTTGATTAAAAGAACACACTACAGAGTTACAAGCACAGATGGCTAAAGTACACACATTCTTCACTTAAGTAAAATTACAGATGTTTTCAAAATACTCTGGTTAAAGTTGAAGTACTGACTACACTTTTTTATGTTAGTTAAAGTAAAGAAGTTTGGGCTCTGACATGTACTTAAGTAAAAAGTAGCCGTTACTACTACCTGTTTTAGTGTCACACGGGTAACTGGACCTCACATCATATTAATATATTAATACAAAAGTAATTACAATAGTGTTATCTAATAAATGTATCCAGGCTGAACAACACCATATTAAACACAAGCAGAGGAAAGATGATGATGATCAGGTGATCAGAAATGTCTCAGTTCTCAGTCCTGTTTACATCTCTGACTCCCTCTGTCTCATCCATGTTAGTCAGACTTCTTGTTGTGTTCTGCCTTGCTTATTGTTAGCTTCGTAAACTAGCTGACATCTGTGGTGCGTGATAACCAGGAAATTATACAGCAGTGGTTTGTTGAAAAAGCCTTGCAATAACAGGAAATAGGTTGATGTGCTGAAAATGGAGAGCAATGGGGAGAAAAAATATTGATAATTTCTAAACTAAAGTAACGACCCTGGGTTGGAAATGTAAGCTGTAGAAAGTTTAGATATTTATGTAAAAAATTGAATGAGTGAAAGTAAAATGTTGTCCAAAAAATAAATAGTGAAGTAAAATACAGAAAATCTACTTGAATACAGTAACCAAGTATTTGCACTTTATTACTTTCCATTTCTGGTTACAAGCATTGCTGTATTAAGTACTTATTAGCAATGAAGAAATGTTTAATACATTATAATGCATTACCATGAAGAATTAACATATTTTCCTGTCTGATCGTTATTTAAGCTTAAGTTTTTACGAAAGGCATGCTATTTCCAGCATCAGAGCTGCTGAGTAAACTATGTGTGGGATATGAGTCAGTAGGGGCGGAGCGTTGGAGTTCTGTGAGAGGACATGGCAAAACAGTTGTAATCAGTGCTCATTACCTAATTAGCCAGCAGAGGCTCAACCAGAATTCCTATCCAGGAGGCAGACAAAGAATGAAACGCACACACACACACACACATTGCTGTACCTTCAAAGCTGGATGAGACCTAACTGAATTGGGAGTAAATGTTGAAACATGGTCATTGCAACAACAACTGAAAAATGTTCCCCAATTTGGTGAAGTCATAATACAGTTTTCACTTTGTCAGATTTAGTACAGGAGCAGGTAATTTGATTTTGTGGGATTCGCTTCAAGCTTTTGGAAAGGTACATCATATGGAGTGGCTTTCGACTCTGTGCTGGTGCTGGGGTTTACTGGGGCTGCAAGCTGGGGGAGCAGCTGCTGATTAGAGAGCAGGAAGCATAGCCAGTGCCAGCCTGGGTTAATGAGAGAAGATAAATGAATAGGCATGCATCAGCTTTATTGTGCAAGGTCATAACATTAGAAAGGATTTGTTTAGCAATATGCCTTGGAATATGAAACCAATGACTTATTAAGGAATGCACAAGCTGAGTCCAAATATATTTATTTTGTAATATTTCTGCCTTTTAGCTGCTTTGATTGGGCTGGATAAATGTTATCCAGCCTTATGTGTGTGTGTGTGTGTGTGTGTGTGTGTGTGTGTGTGTGTGTGTGTGTGTGTGAGAGAGAGAGAGAGAGAGAGAGAGATTTGGTGGGCTAGATATGAAACCCCATCCATTTGCTTTCAAGTAAAATACTGCATGAATATCAGACCTTCAGCAATTGCATATAGTATTGGTCTCCATGGCCAGAATGTGCACATCCAATTTCCCTACAGAATAAATCTTGTGAGATGAATAAATCTTGTGAGATGAATTTATCCTCAGCAATGTTTGACCTTGTGAACTTTCTGCAATGACACTCTCCCATCCATGCTGAATCAAACCAGCTTCATCCACAGACATTGATGAGTAAATATGTGCCTTATTGATCTCAAGCAGGCCTCTTTGACAGGGAACACACATTTGGTATTCAGAGAGGTGTGTTGTGTTTTCATTATGCTAATGGATAATGGATAGAGCATGACAGATAATCAGGAGTCCGGCATTCACCTCATGCAGGACTGTTGTGTTAACGATAACTGTAAACTTTACCTTTTTTTCTCCCCCTGATTGTTGCCAGTCTCTTTCTATTCTAACTGTACAACAAAATGGATAATAATATGTACACATACATCCTCTTATGTGGCCCTAAATAGCTTAACACTGTCTATGTTGTGGCAGATATAAATTATGCTAAGCATTCAAATAAATTTTTCATCAATTCTATCTATAGAATATCAAGGTCAAATGGGCACAATGCATGTTTTGTAGCATTGGATTAGAATGTAAGATGTAGGTTTGACCTGTAGAGAAGAACAGCATTTGCCAGCCATCATCACCATATTAAATCCCACACCTAATGGTTTTAATGGAAAGAAAATTCAGCTTATTGCGCCTCCAAAAGTGTCATGTATAAATGGACCTTTTGCTGCTGAATAAAACTCAGTAAAGTGCACTGACATCAGCTATCCATATAAGAGCTCTTCAATCTGAGACTTCATAAGCATTTATGGAAATGAAACTCCAGATTCACTCGGCCTCTGATCTCAATGAAATAGGGAGCAAAATGAGATGAGAGCTGGGCAGAGAGTATTTTGACAATTGCTGCCTTAAATCACATCTGACTGTACAATTGATCTTGTTCCTTGTAATGACAAACCAGCTAGGGGAATAGGAGAGAGAGTCAGGGGGCAGGGGCTGGGGGGTTAGGGATGAGAGGTGAGGGGGGTTTTTGAGGTACTGTTCCCCTTTATACAAATTTACAAATAATTTGTGTGGGGGATCTAGACCCTATGCCCTATTCCAGCAGTGAATCAATTTAATGCCTGGACACCATGCACCTACCAGTTTATTTTTTAGTTGCTATTTCTTTCATTTATTTTTATTTTTACTATTTCTAAAAATATACCTAAAATTATAATGTATGCAAATTCAGATTTTTCAAATCTAAAATCTACTATTATTGCTTAAATTCTATTATTATTCTATACTGTTATTCTATTTTCATTTCACCTGCTGCAATCGATAAAAGCATTTTCCTTAACATTGTCCTGTACAGTGTATGGCTGCGCATGTGAGAAATGCAATTTGAATTTGAACTGTTACTAGTTTTTCTGCAATCCAAAGAATACAGGTAGTAGTATAGATTAATACAACATCTTCTCTTCTCCATAGCCAAAGCAAAAACATTTTCATATTATTAGGATATATAATTTGTGTCCTTAATTATCAGCTATACAGAAGAGACTAGAAATTCTATTTCTTGCTGATAACCTTGTAAAAAGGTCAGTGAAATAAATGTGTAATACATCTGTGTATCATATTAAGCCATTGAACTACATACTCAATTCTTTAAATGCACTTGTGGGATGAGCTATTGGCTCAGCTGAAATCACTGGTTCTGAAAGAGTGTGAAATCTCTGTATAGCTTAGTAATAGATGTGGGAGGTAATGTCTACAGCAAAGATTTTTCCACCATGTTCAACTCCTACCTCTTTTCTGACTCTAAATCAACTATATACGCTGATGATCTGACTCTAAACTTGACGATTGTGACTGAATAGTGATGTGCCCATGGCTTTTAGAGTTCTCCTTCACATAGCACTGGTCATAACAGAATTCACTTTGTACAATGATTTTATTTGAAAATGTTTTATCCTTTAAAGGGCAAAAGAAATTAACTGCAGGAAAAATTCCTTTGGGAGCAGGAAGGAGTGTGATTAAAAGAATGTCTCTCATTACACACCTCACCCCTCACTACATCATGTAATATGATAAAGATTTATTAAAGAATAAAATGTATATTATTTTCCACTATGGTCTTGCAGCAGAATCGACTTTATCCAGTCTGAAATATAACAAAATAACACTATACTTGCTGCCTGCTTTTTTCTATTAGTAGTCAGCTGCTTCCCACAACAATGACTATCACTAGTAAAATGGTAAAATGGAAGAAAACCCAAAATTCCAGAGGTAAGACAGCAGCCTAAATTCAGGATCAACCCGGGAATCCTGGCGCTGCATAGAAATGTTTGTATTATTTCGGGACCTCATATTTATTCCAATATGCCTTTGGAGTCTCTCAATTCTGATGTCACTATCATCCTAATTAGCTTTTACCTGTACAGACCACCTGCATATCTGTTGCCTGGTCCACATATTGCTCTCTTCATATCCACTTCTCATTCTATTGCCTAGCTCACATCAAGGGGGGGTAAGGAAAGGTTGGTTATTATTAGATTGAGTTGCATTCTCAATCACTCCATGTGTGCGATAAATTGTTTGTTGCCTTTGGAACCCTTGAAACACTGTTTATTGAAAAGCCTCTGTGAAGCTGTGAAATGATTTCTTCTATTCAAATGGAATTATAGGCCCTAGAATAATTGGATGTTGGAGATGTGGATACGGTGTGGCTTGTGTTTGAATCAAACAATGCCTGCGGTGTGCTTGCTTTGCCAGCCTCAGTGATCAGTAATCAGAAGCATACTGATGTCCACTGTCTCACCATGAGTCTATTTCAGCACATTCTTGCCTCCAGCCAACATGGGGTTGGCAGAGCTACACTGACTCATAGACGCTTAAAAAAAAAAAAAAAAAAAAAAAAACGGAACTGAATTAATCTCCTTCTCCTATGAGTCAGGAGGCCAAGATTTCTTAGTTCAAGAATTATAGTTCTGTAAGTCTCTACTCTCAGTGTGTAGAGCATTAAATACGTCCCAAAAGTATTTCATCATCATCATCATTACCACCATTATAACAACAACAAAATTTGAATTATCTTGAATTACATTTGATTTGTATTTGGAAAGAAAAAACTGCCTGAGAAAGCTTGAGAGGAAACAGACTTTTCGGAATGACACTGGATGCTATGATTGCAAATCATTACAATATACAGATGGAGAAATTGTAAAGGTAAAAAGTGTTGAGGATGAGGATATTGTGAATAACATTTCTGGTATGAGCACAGAACAGTCTTTATGATTACAGCAGCAATACATAAAAATGTATTATTGGGGAGGAATTTGCTTTTTATTCCAAGCAATAAAAAGCAAATATTAAACTGTTACTGGCATTAACAATAAATCATTGGTTACAACTTATAAGTCCTGGTTCTATTTATGAGCTTGTTATCAGTCCCATGTTTGATAGATAACCAAATAATTATGTAAAATAAATCTTTTAAAAAGAAAAGGAAAAAATTTACTTTTTGTAAAATCTTACCAAAAATACACCCAGACATATGTAAACAGGTGGAGTGGCACAGGAGTTTATTTTTTAATTCTTGCTAATATTTGGATTAATTATTTGCCTTACTATTTGCCTGCTGTTGGTTCTTTTCATACAGTTCATACAGTATCCAACTAGTAGAGATTGTCCACTAAATAAAAAGTAACACTTGGGCATATAATGTTATGGGAAGTCTTTAGCGTATCTATGTTGACTCATTTTCAGATGCAAGAGGTGAGACACAAGACTATTTATATATTTTATACTGCATATTTATATAGCACTATTAATTTTGTGTATTAAAAAAAGCTCAAATTTATCATCAACCTAGAGGTGAAAGCAACAACGCACATTATTAATGCAAGCTGGTAAATAAAAATAAAGAGATAAGGCAACTTGGAAGGTCAACACTGTGGGTTTTACTATCTCACAATCTAATCTGAACAGTCCAAAGGCAGTCTCCGTGTGGCAGACCTGAGGTTTTCTGATTGGACTCAAGATTGAGAAAGCACATGGTAGATAATCTCCTCGGCTGAGGAGAGGTTTAAGGCAGCTGACGTTTCTGACCCAGGATCAGTGTATTATAGTCTCAGAGACAAATGTGCTTTGCACCAGGCACTCCATCACCATGAGGGGAGGAGTAGTGAGAGCTACCTGCCACTGTAGACCACAGTCCATCATTCTCAATCTCCTGGATTACTGGATCTTGATGTATTTGTGTCCACAAACTCTGACTGTGTCCGAACATTATTTTTTATTATTTATTAATGTTTTTTTTTTTTTTTTTTTAATTTTTAATTTTTTTTACAAAATACAAAATATAATTCTGAAGAAATAAAAGGATTAAAACACTTGGGTTACTAAAGGTAGCTTTTTTTTTTTTTTTTTTTAGCTTTGGTAATATAGAATTAAATAGAAAGCTCTTTGCTGCTAGAACTTTAATATGCTTAAGCAGCTGATGGGTGCCTTGCTGATTAATCAGAGTGTGCTTTTATTAATGGGACTCATTTCAGAGTAATGAGTGGGGGTTAGCACTGACGTAACCCTGCAGCTGAGTTAGGGTGATAGAAGTGTATGTGTGTGTGTGTGTGTATGTGTGTGTGCACTTATAGTTGTATTTTTTTTATCTTGGTGGGTATAAAATGTATCATCAGATAGTTCTAACATATAGGCTTTTTTTTGCTGGTCTCTATAATAAAAAACAAATGTTTTCAATATTTTATAAAAAAAAAAAAAAAAAAAAAATAATGGTTGTTTTATGCTGCTGTTTTTACATTTTGGCAAAGATTTAAACAGTGGATAAATTGATAAATGGATAAGGCAAACATTTGTGGGTCTGTGTGTGTGTGTGTGTGTGTGTGTGTGTGTGTGTGTGCACAAGAAAGAAGTGGGGTTTGTGTGATTAGAATTGCCACCCGGACACACAGGATTTACAGCCATTTATTTCACCATGAATTGACTTTAAGGAATAAATAATCTTGTAATGTATGTATCTGTTTATCCTCTTAAGAACAAGAAGTTGTATTTGGAATTCAAAGTGGTTCTTTTTGAGGAATATTTTTTTCAAGATCATTGGAGGGTGTCCTGTATGTACACATATTTCCTGAAATGAACTCAAGGAGCTTAAAAAGCTGAAACATTCCACTTTTGCTTTTTAGGCCTGATGGGACAGCAGAGTGCGTTGGCACCTAGACAGTCGTCCCTGCTTTAACACTCACAGCTAAGCTGCCTGTGATGATTCAAAGCCATCAACTGCTGTTCCCCCAGAAATACACAGCCAAATTGGACACTTCACACACACTTTCACCTCCTTGATGGTAATTGCCTCCCAGCTCAGCTGGGCCCATCATGGCAGGGCGGATGCACACAGAACAGATGGACTCTTCAGCAGGGTGCTTTTGCTTTCTCTTTCTCTTTCTCTCTCTCTCTCTCTCTCTCTCTCTCTCTCTCTCTCTCTCAATCTTTTTTCTCTTTCATGCTCTCTATCTTACATTAGGCCACAGTGTTTGGAAACCTCATTGGAAATTGCCTGAACTGACTATTGGTCAAACATGGCCACTGAGCTCTAGATATTACCACACACTTACTATGCATTGGTTGGACAACAGCAAAATTAGTCTTTATAGCCATAGTGGTACATAAGCGTGTACCTTTTTTTCTAGCGCCAATTTACAGTCCAACACAAGTTCTTAAAAGGAGGTCAGAGTATGTGTGTGTTGGTATTGCTGATTTTAGAGATTGCAAGAAGGCTGTGCTAAAATCTCATAATATGCAGACTATTATCTCTGCTTGCTATTTAGTTACTGCTCACTGTGGTGCTATAAAAAATCTGTGATGTTCAGGTTTTTAGGAATAAGCTTGAAAGAAATTAAATCGAGGAACTAAGAAAGCCATACTTTTTATTTAAGCTAACACAATCATAGTTTTAACAATACCTAGCATAATAGTTTAAATCACTATTGAAATGGCAAATCAAAAATGTGAAAAACTACATATTCAATTCAATTCAATTCATTTTTATTTGTATAGCGCTTTTACCATTGAACATTGTCTCAAAGCAGCTTTACACAGATAATGTGGTAATAAAGAATTAATATGTTTTTTATAAGAAAGTTTGTCTCTGTTGAGCAAGCCGGTGGCGATTGTGGCAAGGAAAAACTCCCTGAGATGGCATAAGGAAGAAACCTTGAGAGGAACCAGACTCAAGAGGGAACCCATCCTCGTCCTTATTGCATATATACGGTGTTGCGGGGTACATTGATGGTGATCAGAAGCAGACTGTTGACATTAACTACAGTCCAAATCCGTCCTCAAAGCTCCTGTTCTTACTCTGGAATTCCATGGAACCACCCAAGGTGTTGATAAGAAACCATCCCCAGCCGCACAGAGTGGCCTCCAATCGAAGAGAACACTATCCAGAGGCAGGCCTGGACAAAGTGGAAAGATCCATGGAGGTGAGAGGGGCAGGAACAGTGGTCACTGAAACCTCAGGAGCATGTTTATCTCGATAGAGAGAGAGAGAGAGAGAGAGAGAGAGAGAGAGAGAGAGAGAAGAGGGGTGACAGGAAGAGAAGGATATGGATCATTAAGTGTTTTTATTGTTGTATGAAAGTTAATATCACTGTGCATTTTGGACTCCGGAAAGACTTGCTATGGCAGCATAACTAAAAGGGAGAACCAGAAGGTAACACCGACATGAGGGATCTCTGGGATAAGAGACGACCCACCACACCACTGTCAACAAACCTAAATCACCTAAAAAAATCTACTGATAAAAGACTTGACTAAATAAATACGTTTTCAACCTCGACTTGAACACTGAGACTGTGTCTGAGTCCCGAACAACGATTGGAAGGTTATTCCATAACTGTGGGGCTTTATAAGAGAAAGATCTGCCCCTGCTGTAGTCTTCAATATGTGAGGAACCAACAGATAGCCTGCACCTTTTGATCTAAGTAGGCGTGGAGGATCATACTGGTACAGAAGTTCACTTAGATACTGTGGTGCGAGACCATTAAGTGCTTTTATACGTCAGTAGTAGTATTTTATAATCAATGCGAGATTTGATGGGAGCCAGTGTAGACTGATTAAAACAGGGGTGATGTGGTCATATTTTCTAGATCTAGTGAGGACTCTTGCTGCTGCATTCTGAACTAACTGAAGCTTATTCATGCACAATTACTCGGATACCCAGACAGTAAAGCATTACAGTGGTCTAATCTAGATGTAACAAAAGCATGAACTAGTTTTTCTGCATCCTGTAACATCATCATATTTCTAATTTTGGCAATATTTCTAAGGTGAAAGAAGGCGATCCTGGTAATATCATTCACGTGAGCCTCAAAGGAAAGACTAGGGTCAATAATCACAACAAGGTCTTTGACTGCTGTACACGCTGAAACAGAAACACCATCCAGAGATGCTTTGTAATCCGAAAGTTTGCTTCTAGCTGCATGTGGTCCTAGTAAAAGTACTTCCATCCTATCTGAGTTAAGCAGAAGAAAGTTATCAAGCATCCACTGTTGAATGTCCTTTACACACTCCTCAACATTGTTAAGATGATCTCTCTCATCTGGCTTTGCTGAAATATACAACTGTGTATTATCAGCATAGCAATGGAAGCAAATACCAAGTTTATGTATAATTTCACCTAGAGGCAGCATATATGAAGAGAAAAGCATTAGGAATAAATTTTTATTAACGTGATATTTAATGGTATCCTAGATTTAGAATAAATTTCTTCAGCTTCAGTAATATCTTTGGATTAACATTATTTGATGGACATGGTGGGCTAACTTTTACCTTGGTTAGTGGTTTCCTATATTGTTAACTATGCCATTCAAATTCCCTATTCATAATGCTTCTACATTTCCCCCTAAAATGACAGATTCAGTAGCTCATTTAGTCTGCCCAGCTGTTTCATATCCTCATCTGTACACTCTGCTCAAACAGATAGCAAAGTTCCAAAACCTTTTTCAATTAAACATACAGTAATTGTAGCTGTCCTTCTGTGACAGCATAGCAGCATGCACATCAACCTACTGTACATTATATGGCCAACAATATTTGGACACCTGTCTATACCACTTATATAGGCCTTCCCCACTGTTGGGTTTATCTAAAAGCAAGCACATCAATTAACGCTGTGCACAAAGGGAAGTCCAGAAATATATCTTTGGCCAACATTGGTGTGAAGAATTCGATTGGCCCCCACAAAACCCATCATACACCTTTTGGTGAAATGGAATTCAAACTGCATGCCAGGGCTATTTTCAACAACTCTGACTTTTTCTCTTGTAGCTAAAATAGCAGAAATTCCTGTAGTTACAGGAAAAGTGGATGGTAAACCAGCTAGAATGGAGGGGAAACCAGCTAGATATAATTGTTTATAGCCACATATGGAGGTGATGATCAGGTGCACACACACTGTACTTTCAGCCATAAAGGTGCGCAAATTTGAACCAGAATTGTTACACACATACAGTATATCTTTCAATATGAGCTGAGAATTGTTTTGATCTAAACAGACACAATAAGCGTGTATGCTTCCAATATACTCCCATGTTAATCGGAGTGGTATTTTACACCAGACCATGTATGGCAAGCATGGTGGTGCAGTTGACGTGTATGCCAAACATAATTTCTTGCTTTGGGCTCTACGGAGTGTCATACATTGCAGTCGATGCCCAAAGTCTGTGCCACACACATTATTTTTATTACTGCCTGTAGCTTTACTAAATCTCAGTATTTCTGGTGTCAATTTTGACAGCTCTAAGTGACACAGATGTGTGTGGAGGAGTGAATATCTAATTTGATTAATAGAGTTTGTCATCAAAAACAGTAAAGTTTTATAATAATCAGGTGGTCACAACATACATTTGCATGATTTACTAAAGCAGTGCATAGAAGAACAAAAGTGATGCTCTATTCCCTATGCACTATACCTATGAACTACACTGAATGCACAGAACATGCCACAAGCACCATGTTGCTTCTGTTGCAAATTAGTAAATACATAAATGCATTACAAAGAGATGCAGTAGAAGTTGTAAAAGAGACTTTTACCTCAGCTCTAGGATACATCTATTTATAAGCCTGCCGTGTGTGGCAGGGTGAATAAGTTCCCTCTTATTTATTTAGAGTGGTAGCAGATCAGTGTCTGATCATGGGCTATTAAAAGCCAGTTATTGTGTTTCCTGGGATGCATCATTGCTAGCCCCGCCCCTTTGGTGCATGTATGCACCCACTGAGCAACCATAGGACTTGCTTAAGTAATTGTTTCTTGGTAGGTATTGCTAAATATTTATTTTTATATTACCTTTACCCAAACTAACTAAGTTTTATTTTAACAAGAAGACGAATTTCCTTGCAGGTGTGCTGTCACTATGGGAATAGTGGGCATTCGGTTCCTGCATAACACTCTGCTGCTGCTGTCTCTGATGTTCTATGTTTTTTTTTTCATATATTGTCCTGTGCCTTGTCTTTCGTTTTACTTTGTCATGTTTCACTGTTGTTGCTACTTTGCTGTTTGGCTGTTTGTCTTTTTCTTTTGTTTCACCAGGCTGTGGCTGGTGAAGAATTCTCTGGACTCATGTACTACGCATGTGTTTGGTCCCTACATGCCTGTTCTTCAGTCATATTTCTATTAGCTTTGTTTCTAACCTTGATTAATCTGTGATTTATTATTTCCTTGTAGACATTGTCTTTCCTTATTGTTTTCTTTTGTGTTTATTTAGTCTGACTGACCCTGGGTAGGAGGCTAGCTTTTATTGCCTGTAGGTGGTGGCATTTTGAGCATGGATAGCTTAATCCAAGATGGCAAAATCCAAGAAGACCCCATTGAGGTCAGCTGCCATCACAACTTCTTCACTTATTTTGTTTTTCTTCATTTCTTATATTTACTTTTATATCTTCCATTTTCTTTATATAATACCATCATTACATATGACAGAGCCACTCTTATATCTATTGGTTTTAAATATACTCAGTTTGCGCTGCTTTTAAACCCGGACTCATGCTGGTTGAACAAAATCCTAAGGAAGAACAAATGATGCGACCGGAACCGGTGTCCGCGAGGGAAACAAACCGCACCAGGGACAGGCTGAGGGCATGTGCACACCACGCTCCCTTACCTAGCATCCTGTTTGCCAACGTCCAGTCTCTGGAAAACAAGCTCGACAATCTCAGGTCAAGGGTTAAGTTTCAGAGGAAGATTTGGTACTGCAACCTTCTCTGCTTCACCGAGACATGGCTAAACCCAGCGGTACCATGCACCGCATGGACAGAATAATGAAGTCGGGGAAGTCAAGGGGAGGTGGAGTGTGGCTGATGGTGAAGAACCACTGGTGCGACAGTGCAAACATTGTTCCTCTTTTAGGCTCCTGCATGCCAAATCTGAAACTGCTGACTATCAAATGTCGCCCCTTCTATCTACCTCGAGAATTCAGCTCGGTCATTGTCAGTGCCATTTATATTCCACCTCAAGCAGACACAGACACTGCAATATGGGATTTACACAAGACACTAATGCTACACCAAACACAGCATCAGGACGCTGCGCTCATTGTGGTGGGGGACGTTAACAATGCCAACTTCAAGCATGCACTATCGAACGTCCAGCAGCACATCACATTCTCCACCAGGGGCGAAAGGACACTGGACCATTGCTACTCACTATTCAAGAACAGCTACAAGGCACAATCACATCCACCATTTGGGAAATCGGACCATGCCACCATCTTCCTCATGCCTGTATAAAAACAAAGTTTGAAACAGGAAGCTCCATTTCAGAGGGAGGTTGTGCGCTGGACTGACCAATTGGTGGCCGCTCTCACAAACTGTGACATGTTCAGGTGCAGCTCTGATGATGTCAACATGTTTACACAAGCGGTTGGGGGATTCATCGGGAAACAAGCAGATGATATGGTACAGAAAACCACCATCAGAAGGTTTCCCAACCAGAAGCCGTGTGTGGATTAAACTATCCGCGATGCTCTGAGATTCCGCGCTGCTGCCTACAACAGAGGGGCTCACCACCAGGGATACTTGGACGAGTACACATCTGCATCTTACAGTGTGCGCAGAGCAAAGCAGCGCTGCAGGAGGAAACTAGTCACAGTTCCAACATGGTGGCTCTAGGAGCCTGTGGCAGGTACTAGGAACCATCACAGACTTCAAAACACTATCCTCCAGAATGGGGAATGTGGACGCTTCTTTGGTTAAACACCTTTTATGCTTGCTTCGAGGCTGCAGCTAACGGCGCTAGCAGCACAAACAGCATGCATGCTAAGAGAGCCAAAGAGTTAAACACGTTCACCATCTCGGAGCATGACGTAAGGAGGGCATTCAGTAGAGTGAATACCAGGAAGGCAGCAGGACCAGGTGGCATCACAGGTTGGGTTTTGAAAGCCTGTGCTCACCAGCTAGCACAGGTGTTCACCGAGATATTTAACCTCTCCCTGGAACAGTCTGTTGTCCCCTCATGCTTCAAACAGTCCACCATTTCTTCCTGTCCTGACAAAACCCCAGCCTGCCTGCCTCAATGACTGCCACCCTATAACCCTGACCTCAGAAGTGATAAAGACTGCTTCAAAAGACTGGTCAGAGACTTCATTACAGTTTCATAACCAGACACACTGGATCCACTACAGTTCACATACTGCCAGAACCACTCTACTGAGGACTCCATTGCTCATCTTTACACAACGATGAGCCACCTGGACTGCAGAAAAAGGAATTGTGAAAATGCTGTTTGTGGACTACAGTTACACGTTTAATACCATAATTCCCTCCACACTTACCTCCAAGTTGGAAGTCCTGGAAAAGGAGAAGTGTAAGATTATGAGTAAAAAGAACCCTACTCCATTGCCAAACTTTCCGAACATAGCAGAAGATTAGATACTGCAAGTCATCCAATCTCAAATCCCATCACCTGCCCTCTGGATCCAATCCCTTAAATTATGCTCCAAACCATCTCACAAGAACTCCTGCCATTCATCTCCACGATCATCAACGGGTCCTTAACATCTGGCCAGTGGCCAACTACCTTCAAGCAAGCGAGAGTTATTCCCATCTTGAAGTAACCTGCTCTGGATTCATCAGACATCAACCACTACAGACCGTTATCACTTCTTTCCTTTCTTTCTAAACCTCTGGAACACACCGTTTTTTAACCAACTGTCTGTCTACCTCTCACAGAACAACCTCCACGATCCAAACCAGTTTGGCTTTAAAGTGGCACATTCCACAGAGACTGCTCTTTTGCCTGTTTCTGAGAAACTACATGCCGCTCTATCAGCCAAGCTGTCATCTGTACTCATCCTCCTTGACCTTTCAGCAGCCTTCGACACAGTCAACCAGACACAGTCAACCACAGTCTACCCTCAGAAGCCTCGGTATGCGTGGAGCAGCACAGAAATGATTTGCTTTCTACCTGGAAGGACGCTCATACTAGGTAACATGAAGGAGGTGCACATCTGCCCACTGGTGTCCCTCAAAGCTCAGAATAGAATTTATTTGTCACATATACATTACAGCACAATGAAATTTGTTCTTCGCATATTCAAGCTTGCTTAGAAGCAGGGGTCAGAGCACAGGGTCAGCCATTACTCTTGGGCAGCTTGGCAATACCAGGCAATACCACTCTTGGGCCCTTGAGCAAGGCCCTTAACCGTCTGTGCTCCAAGGGCGCTGTATAATGGCTGACCCTGTGCTCTGACCCCTGCTTCTAAGCAAGCTTGAATATGCGAAGAACAAATTTCATTGTGCTGTAATGTATATAGGGCTTGAACTGCTGACCTTCCGATTAGTAACTGAGCACCTTAACCACTGAGCTACCACTCCCCCAGTACTTGGTCCCCTCCTTTTCTCCTTCTATACCCACTCTATTGGTAAAGTCATACCCTCACATGGGTTTTCTTACCACTGCTAGGCTGATGACACTCAACTCATCTTTTCTTTCCATCCCTCAGATACCACAGCTTCTGCTCGGATCTCAGCATGCGTTGCGGACATTTCCTAATCGATAAGTGCTTATCAACTAAAACTCAACTCAAGCAAAACAGAACTGCTAATCATCCCAGGTGATTCATCTCCAGGTCAAGATCTCCAAATAACTCTTCCTAACTCTCTGCTCTACCCTTCAGCCACAGCTCGCAACCTTAGGCTGACCATGGACAATCAACTGTCCTCCTCACATTTTGCTAATTTGTCTTGTTCTTGTCAATTTCTTCTCTACAACATCTGAAGTATTCAACCATTTATGTTCACATAGGCTGCCCAGGTGCTTGTTCAGTCTCCTGTCATTTCATCCACTGCAACTGCTCCAAAACATAGCTGTGCGCCTTGTGTTCAACCTGCCCAAGTTCTCCCACACCACTCCAATATTGCGCTCCCTCCACTGGTTTCCAGTAGCTGCACGTATACATGCTTTCTTATATTACTGTGCTAGAAATGCTTAGTAATGTCTGGGTGGTAAGTTTGCCTGCTGGGATAAATGAAGTTCACTCTGTAGTAGCCACAGTGAGTTCCCAAGCCCTGGAAATGGCCCAGACACTCCAACAACAGATTGAAGCAGTTGATTTGTCTGTTCTTTCAGAAATGGAACAGAATCAGGTCAGGGCTCTGCTCTACATGTTTCAGTTAGAATTTTCATCCTATGATGGTGATTTCTAATGTACCAATTTGATTTCCCATGATATCCCTCTGCTAGACTCTGTTCCTGTTAGGCAACACTACAGGCGAATTCCTTTATCGGAATATGAAGTTGTAAAATCTCACGTTAACCAGTTGTTGGAGTCTGGTATCATAAGAGGGAGTTGTAGCCCTTATATGTTCCCTATTGTTCTTGTTAAGAAAAAAAAAAAAGAGTAGTTTCTGCACTACCACCAGTTAATCGCAAAGACTAGAAAGGATGCCCTTCCTATGCTATGAATTGAGGGGTCATTGGACTTTTTGACAGTAGCCTGTTGGTTCTCCACTATGAACTTGGCCAGTGGATACATCCAGGTTCCTGTCAATGAAGGTAATAAACCCAAAACTGCTTTTTGTACCCCTTTTGGGTTGTTTGAATCGAATCGAATGCCATTTGGCCTTTGTAATAATCGAAGCACCTTCCAGCATCTAATGGAACCTAATGGGTCTCTTCTCCTTTATCTTGATGACATTGCAGTGTTTTCTTCCTTTAGTGTCTTAGCATTTAAAGAAGTTGGAGGTCATTTTAAGCTGTTTGGAAAAGGAGAGTTTGGAGGCCAAATTGAGAAAGTGTTCATTCTTTCAACAGCAAGTGAGATATTTGGGACATGTAATTTCAGCAGAGGGGGTGTCCACTGATCCTATTAAGATTGAGGCTGTAGCTAAATGAAAATGTTCTACTAGTGTGGCTTTGCAAGCTATTATCACAGTTTTGTGGAAGAGTTAGCAAAATTGGCTGCTATCCTCTACAGGGTTGTGGCTGAGTGTACTGCTGTTGGACCCAAGAAAAGAGCGAGTCAGGGTTTTTCCTATGCTTGGACAGAACAGTGTCAGAGGATTTTTGATGAGTTGGAAAAGATGCTCACCACAACTACAGTGCTTGCTTATGGCAAATTCTCCCAGACTTTTGTCCTTCAAGTAGATGCTAGCCATGATGGGTTAGGTGCAGTTCTTTTCATTGAGCAAGGGGGAAAGATTTAACATTGGTGGTAGATGAAGTCATACAAATAACTCATGCTGTGGTTTGGGCCTTGCCTAGTTTGGTGGGTGATATTAAGGCGTTACTGGAGGCAAATCTAGTAATTAGAGAAATTTTGGCCTATTGGAGGCTTACAGTGGAGGAGTGCAGAAAGTTATCAAAGAGTGCTTTGGTCTTACTTTGTCAGTGGGGTCGGTTGGCAGAATTGGAGGGGGTTTTGCATCGTCATGTGTTTCAGCTTGATGGCGGAAAAGAAATCTTCCAACTGGTTCTTTCATCAGCTTTGCATGGTGAGGTCTTGACACAAGTGCACCAGGGACATGGGCACCAGGGTACCCAAATTGGCCTGGTCTGATGTCCGATGTAGCTAAGTGGTGTTGGAATTGTGAGAGGTGTCAGGCTGCTAAAGACATGCAGCCTGTTGCTCAGAGCTTTATGGGCCACTTGATAGCTTACAGACCAAATGATATTTTGGCTTCACCTCGCTTCAGCTTTCATATTCCACTTATGAAAATGTCTTAATGATGACTGATGTCTTCACCAAATATATGTTGACAGTTCCTATTTGGGTTTACTGGCCAGAGACTGTGGCTCAGGTTCTGGTGATCAAGTGGTTTTATAAGTTTGGGGTTCCTGCTCGTATTCATTTAGATCAAAGCTGCTGTTTTGAATCCTTTCTCATTCAGCAACTTTGCAGTCTTTATCAGATTGAAAAGTCCCATACACTACCCCTCATCCAACAACTGGTGAGTCTCCTCATTTTTATATGTTTGGCCAGGAGCCACAGTTCCCTGTTGATTTTTTGTTGGGCAGAGGCCAGGAGATTGGGTCTGGTAGTGTGAATGAATGGGTTTTGGAACATCAGACCAGGCTGCAAGTGGCTTTTGAGGGATCCTGGGAGCATTTGAAGGCGACTGCTGAGCGTCGTAAGGTGCAGCATGATTTGCATGTTTGAGATACACCTTTGGGAGAAGGCCAGCTAGTTTATCTCCGTAATTATTGTGTGAGGGATCAGCATAAGATCCAGGACCTTTGGAGTCTGGTGGTGTATCAGATGGTGAAGGTGCCTAAAACTAAAGGTTCTGTTTATACCATAGCTCTAGTAGATGATTTAGATAAAGTAAAGCATGTTCATCGCTCTCTTTTAAAGACTTGAGTGCAAAGAGATTCCCTCATTTCCCACCCTGTCTGTATGTCAGTGGTAGTGGGTATACCACCATCAGATGAGTCCACATTCTTAGATGAGGTGGACTTGTGTGTCTTGGTACCCAAAACTCCACAAGCAGGTGGTAGGTCGGTGGCCCAAGGTCCGATGTTAATAAGTTCCACAATTTCACTAGTTTTAGTGGCGGATATTGAATAGCGCCGGTGCCTTCTAGACTAGAATGTGTGATACCAGTAAATTTGCCCTTGGTGGCAGACCCATTGGCAGACGATTATTCCAGTTCTGGTGCAGTGGTGGTGCGCCATACTGGAAGTGAATGCTGGTCAGCATTCTAATCATCATCATCTCCCATGGTAAGTGGAAGCGGTAGTAAGAGCAGGGACTCTTGGTGAGTCATTGCTAGCCTCGCCCCCTTGGTGCATGTATGTGCCCATTCAAATGTGAGTTATAGATCTGTGGCTAATGTTTTAGTTAATTTATGTGTATTAGTAAATTCGATTGATTTTGTTGTAGTTGGGCGAGTATGTTCATGATGCGTAAGCTGCTATTATCCCCAGGTAGGTTAAGTTTGAATATCGGTCAGCATTAGCTAACTATTAATTAGTTCCTTGTATAAGTTGTCTGTCCTTATTGATTTCTTTTGTGTTTATTTAGGCTGACTGACCCTGGGTGGGAGGCTAGCTTTCATTGCTTGTAGGTGGTGGTATTTTGAGCATGGAGTGGTTTTTTATCTTTTTTAGAAGTGTGCATGCATAGCCTATCCCACTACAGGTGAGTCTCAGCTGCTTTTGAAATTTATTTTTGTTTGTGTGTATGCCAGGATACAGAGCCATATCATAACTTGTTTAGACATCTTTTTTTTATTGCAACGATTGGAATGCTTTATTTTATGTGAGATCAATATACTCTTTTATGTCATAACCCATGTCTCTTTGCCATCCATGGTAACAAACATGTGTAATTTATATATATTGGGTAGTTATTTTCCCTTTCTTAAATAAAAAGGGGTGGTGTTTTCTATTTTAAACTCCTTTTCAGAGTGTATTAGTAGTGTTACAAAATTCATCGTTCATCTCCCACCACCTCGCCACACATGGCAAGACGTCACCACATTGGATCATGTTCTGGGTAATTACTGCAGCTAAAAGAAAAAAGAAAGTATCACATTAAACACCTGATGTAACTTTTTCATGGTGTGCCAATTTACAATCAGTAGTCTTATTAAAATATACCATGTTTTTTATTGCCCTCTGTTGCTTCCAGACACTTATTTTGAGCCATTATCTTCTGAGAGTGAGATGGTCTCATCTCATACTGACCCTGTGTTCCGCTCATTTATGCTGCTCGTTTATGTGGGCAGTAAAATCCTGTCCATCTCGCACCCACATTTACTCGCAAGTTACCTTGAGAGAAAGTGCATCTTAAAGATGTATTACAAAGAAAAAAGAAAGCTGTTTCTAAAGCAGAAATCTCAGCCAAAGTTGTCGAAGGGTGTGTTCTGGCATGTTTTATTCATCTTCCACCTTGTGTCTGTGTGTATATCGGTCTAAGTGTGAATGTGTACAGAATCCAAAACGGCTGCTGCGTGCTGCGTTAGGTAAAGAGAGGCCGTGTATGGATTGTACCCCTGTGGTGACAGAAATAGAAGCTTGGATAATGTAGTTATTTCCTGTCTACACATGTGGTGTCTGTATCAAGGGCTATGAGACCCAGCTATAGCTAGAGCTCATGGGGCAGGTGATCCTATTGGACCGTTCCCCAGGAGGGGGCAAAGCTCATAGGATTTGCATCTACCATCTAATTCAGACAAGACTCTATCTCTGATAGAAGTGTCTGTCATGGTTTTATTTACCCACCATTTTCTTGTACTTTCTGAGTATACATACACAGGAGCACAATAGGTATTGATATCGACTTTGCTTTATATGACAAGGACTTGCAGAAAAAAAAATGAAAGAGGTTGATGATAGCATTTGTATATGACCTACCCTCCTTTTCCCCCCAACTGCCACCAGCCAGCAGGCCTGTCCACCTCATGCTGCTCCCGGGACCATTCAGACCTGGTAATTTAGGAACCAAATTGCTAAGAGTGTTCAGGAACAGAGGGGTGTCTAAGGATGGGTGTTTAAAAAAAGTTGGTGTCTGCATGGTGCTTGATTTGTGAAGCTGTAGGGGGATGTGGTAATTTTTAGGGGAGACAAATGTTGCAGAATGTTGCAGATGGCTTTGTTTGTGAGCGTGCACACTCCAGGTGGTTCAATATGAGGAAGGAGAGGTTGTCAGGTAGAACAATAAAGGGATCACATTGTACCTGTGTGATACAGCCTCTCACACAATCTACTGTGAATCTCACAATGAACCTGTCAGATACTCTTAGATAAATGAAATGGTACCAAAGAACTGGAATCAAAGAACGAATGGGATATCCAAACACCTGTGCTTTGTTGTATATTGCTCTGCTATTTAATTGTTATGCTTAGTTTGTTTTGCTCCCATTTACAATGTCTGTTAATGATAAGTGATGAAGTTAAAGTTTATTTCTATAGCACTTTTTAGAATGGACATTGTCTCAAAGCAGCTTTACAGAATGTAAGAATTATAGAACAAATATTTAAATATAAGTAAAATATGTGTATTTATCCCTGGGCGAATGTGGCAAGGAAAAACACCCTCAGAGGGTATGAGGAAGAAACCTTGAGAGGAACCAGGAATCCATCCTCATTTGGGTGATATCAAGAGTGTGATTATAAATCATAAAAACAATAAAAGAAAAACACCAGGAATAAAGAAATTCCATGTGCACCAGAGTGTGTGATTTATGAGTAATGTCCTTTCTACAGTCCTATAAAGTCAGTTGAAGTTGTGGAACCAGGAGCTCTGTAGCGAATCGTAAAACAGCTCAAAATCTAAGATCATTATAAATCCAGCACCAACTCCTTCATGCCAGAGCCTTTAAATGTTCAATGATGGAGAAACAGCATGTGTAGTATGTTATTTTTTGAGTAACGTTTAAGAGGTGGTGTATCCTCAAAGTCCAATGTCCAAACTCTTCATAAAGTGGGATCTAAATGGCACTGGTACATCTCTAGATAGTTCAGGAGGTTTGCAGGGTTGGCATCTACTTTTTGAAGGTCCAAAATCTTCATGACGTGGGACCCATCCGGAGCGGGTGCAACCTTCGGATATCTCAGGATGGTTAGAGAATGATACCAGGTCATCGACAAGTGAATCCAATCAGAGTGTATTGAGAGGCTATAGCAGTAGTTCCAAGTGTTCATTTGTCATGTCAGTTTCAGAAAAAAACACACACCTTAACATTCAAAGTAAAGGATTGTATAATTCCTCTTTCTATTTTAATCACACTGTTACCAAAAACCCCTCCCAATTTTGTAAAGATGATTCATATAATGGACTATTATTTCTCAAACTGTATACAACTACAAAATAAAAAACAACCCAAATTCTATAACAGATAACATTAGTGCTTTATTCCAGATACAGGTTATACAGACTCTGAAATTATGAACCTGTGATACAAAATGATTAAGTTTTGCTTTTATCTTAAATCAACACAATCTGGGCTCATGCAGAAAATCAACAGAATCATTTTGCAAAGTGTGCTAGAGGTGATAATATTTCATTCTCACTATCACTATGCTTTGTTTATATTACACCATTGCAGGCACAGTATCTGCAGAGTCCTTGTGAGTTTGGTAACAATCCATGACATTATCCAGTTTGTGCCTTTTTGTAAAAACAAAAAAGAAAATAATAATAAAAATAATAATAAATCTGAAATTTTTTTTACTGAATATTTTTGGTGGCAAACAGCAGCACAAAACAGCAAATAACAGAGCAACATGATTTCTATTAGATTTTTCACTTGGCAGCAGGGAATAATGCCCACTTTTCCTACCCTGATCATACCACACCCACATCATAATGCATTCTGTTTGTAATCATGGCTCTCCTCTAATACTCTACTGAAACACATTATTCCAAGTTTAACATATGCTCTAGCAATACAGCCAATCAGTGTTCAGTTGTTTACACCAATCTGTTCACATTAGTTAAGTGAAGAGGAGATTTTGTCAGGAAATAAGCGTATGTGCTGCTGCTATGGAAATTGAAATAAAGATCTATGAAGAACTTGTGAATATTGACACAAACAACTAGCTGCTTTGGCTTTATTCACATAAAAGATAAATACAGTATATTAATAACCTTTTTGTAAATCACTGTCAAAATTATTGTAACCCAGCCATTAGGGTTACACTAGCCAGTGCACTCTTAGTGCCCGGATAAATGGGGAGGGTTGCGTAAGGAAGGGCATCTAGTGTAAAACGTGCCATATCGTACATAGTGGAGGTTCGATTTGGTACTTCAAATGTTGGTACTATGACTGGTAAAAGGAGAGAGGTAGCTGATACGATGGAGCGGAGAAAGGTATATATGCTGTGTGTTCAGGAGACCAAGTGGAAAGGGAGTAAGGCCAGGATCATTGGAGGGCAGTTTAAACTGTTTTATCATGGTGTGGATGGAAAGAGAAATGGTGTGGTGGTGATCCTGAAGGAAGAGTACAGTAAGAGTGTAGTGGAGGTGAAGAGAGTTTCTTATAGGGTGATGAATGTAAAGCTGGAAGTTGAAGGGGTGATGACAAATATCATTAGTGCCTATGCTTTTTGAGTGGGATGTGAGATGGAGGAGAAGGAAAAAATTCTAGAGTGAGTTAGATGAAGTAGTAGAAGGTGTACTTAAAAATTAAAGATTGGTGATTGAGGCAGACTTTAATGGGCATGTAGGTGAAGGGAACAGAGGTGATGAGGAGTAGATGAGTAGGTATGGCCCTAAGCAAAGGAATGTTGGATGGTGGTCTGTAGAATGGCTTTGTAGGTAAAGAAGAAGAGGAGGAGAGCTCAGACTAAAATAAGAAAAAGATGGTGGAATCTGAAGGAGGAAGACTGAAGTGTGAGATTTAGGGAAGAGGTCAGACAGGGGCTCAGTGGTGGTGAAGAGGTGATGGATGATTGGGTAATTATTGGAGAAGTGATAAGGGAGACAGCTAGAAAGGTACATGGTGTGACATCTGGAAATAGAAAGGACGACAAAGAGACATTGTGGTGGAATAAGGAAGTACATGAAAGCATAAGGAGAAAGAGGTTGGCAAAACAGAATTATGATCGGCAGAGAGATGAGAAAAGTAGGCAGGAGCACAAGGAGATGCGGCAGCAGGTGAAGAGGAATATAGCAAAAGCTAATGAAAAGTCATATGAGAAGCTGTATGTGAAGTTGGACACCAAGGAAGGAGAAAAGGATTTATACCGATTAGCCAGGCAGAGGGACCGAGCAGGGAAGGATGTGCTGCAAGTTAGAGCAATAAAGGATGGAGATTGAAATGTGTTGACTAGTGAGGAGAGTGTGTTGAGAAGATGAAGGGAGTTTTTTAAACAGCTGATGAATGAGGAAAATGAGAGAGAGAAAAGGTTGGATGATGTGGAGATAGTGAAGCAGGAAGTGGATAGGATTATTAATTAGGAAGTGAAAGCAGCGATTAAGAGGATGAAGAGTGGAAAGTCAGTTGGACCAGATGACATACCAGTAGAAGCATGGAAATGTTTAGGAGAGATTGCAGTGATGTTAAACAAGATTGTTTAACAAGTATTTGGGATGCCTGAGGAATGGAAAAGGAGTGTGCTGGTACTGGTTTTTAAGAATAAGGGAGATGTGCAGACCTGCAATGACTATAGGGAATACATTTGTTCAGTCACACCAATAAGTTATGGGAAAGAGTAGTGGAAGCCATGCTGAGAGAAGAGGTGACCATCTGTGAGCAACAGTATGTTTTCATGCCGAGGAAGAGCACCACAGATGCATTATTTGCTTTGAGATTGTTGATGGAGAAGTATAGAGAAGGTCAGAAGGAGTTGCATTATGTGTTTGTGGATTTAGAGAAAGCATACGAGAGGGTGACGAGAGAAGAGTTGTGGTATATGAGCGTGGTGCAGGTCACGTATGAGGACAGTGTGACAGCAGTGAAGTGTGCAGTAGGAACAGTAACTGGATCGGCTTTGAGCTCTTTCCTGTTTGCAGTGGTGAGCAACAGTTTGACGAACAAGGTCAGACAGGAGTCTCCGTGGACTATGATGTTTGCGATGATATTGTGATTTGTCATGAGAGTAGGGAGCAGGTTGAGAAGAGTCTGGAGAGGTGGAGGTACATGCTGGAGAGAAGGGGAATGAAAGTCACTAGGAGTAAGACAGAGTACATGTCTGTGAATGAGAGGGAGGGCAGTGGAGTGGTGCGGTTGCAGGGAGAAGAGGTGGTGAAAGTGGATGAGTTAATGTACCTGGTATAAACAGTGCAAAGTAATGGATAGTGTGTTAGAGAAGTGAAGAAAAGAGTGCAGGCAGGGTGAAGTGGGTGTAGAAGAGTGGCAGGTGTGATTTGTGATAGAAGGGTATCTGCAAGAGTGAAGGGGAAAGTTTATAGGACTGTAGTGAGACCTGCGATGTTGGTTTAGAGACAGTGATATTGACTAAAAGACATTAGGCGAAGCTAGAGGTGACAGAGTTGAAGATGCTGAGGTTTTCACTGGGAGTGATGAGGATGGACAAAGTGAGAGAGGCTCAATTGAGAATGTTTGAACATGTGCAGAGGAGGGACATGGGGTATATTGTTAGGAGAATGCTGAGGATGGAGCCACCAGAAAGGAGGAACTGAGGAAGGCCAAAAAGGAGATTTCATGGATGTGGTGAAGGAAAACATGTGGGTAGTTGGTATAAAAGAGGCAGATGTAGAGGACAGAGTATGGAGACGGATGATCCGCTGTGGTGACCCCTAATGGGAGAAGCCAAAAAAAGAAGAAGACTGTCAAAATTATTGTGTGACAATTCTGTTCAATATTGTAAAAGCTGTTATTTAGACAGAGATTTTGTAATTTAATAATGCAAAATAGTCAACATCCCTCCAGAGTTTCTTGATTAAGGGATACAATATCCATATATGACCATTGTGGCACAAAAGATGTTGAGCAACAAAGCTTGGAACCTATAGAAAAAAATCCACTAGCTACATTTCTGCATTGGAACAGAGCCAGTTATGAGCTTGGACATTGGCACAGCCAGAGGTAAGACCGTTTTCATATGGTACATGGCATGCATTTTTGCTCCATGAGCCACAAGGGCTTTTATAATACAGCTATTATACACCTTGGCCAAGCACAGGCTCAGGGCAAAAGGGTAGGGGCTCTGAGGATTTATATGTGCATGTTCTTGCCTTACAGCTCAAGACAGGAAAATAAAGAAGGGCAGAACAAAGGGGATATTAAAATAATAAAATACTACTTAGGTAACTATCTTGGGTTACTATCTTCATTATTAGATTTCATTTTTTATTATATTTAGCAATTAGTTTTTAAATTAATCTATGCCCAATTTTTTTATGATTTAATGGTTTCTTTTGAGCTGTTTAATTTGTGTAATGGGTGACATAGTAGTAGAGGGATAAAAAATTTGTATTCCCCTTTTTTTTGTTATCTGGTAATGTAGAATGGCATCCAGAGCCTTGGCATGTAATTGTCACTTTATTAATTAGACAGTCTGTGTGAAGTTTATCTAAATAAACCTCATGATATCATTCAGTCACTATAAACCCCATGGAAAAGTTCACACATAAAGCTGTCTGAATGCTTCATCTCCATGTAATTAGTAGAAAGATGAGTTTATCGCTCCCAGATTTTTTAAAGATAGAAATTATGATGATAATGAACTGTTAGTTACATTTAAATTAAACCAATATTATAGCCACAAATATTTTCTCTCTTTTTGGGTGACATTTGCTTGCACGGTTCATGATCGTGAATTACATTTGTCTGAAATGCCCTTGTTTCTTTGGAAAATGTATATTAAAGATATGCACTGACTCATTGGAACACCTGTACACATGCTTATTCATGCGAGTTTTTAATCATGTGGTAGATGTAAATGCATATCATTATGTAGATACAGATGAAGAACTTCAAGTAAATTCTTCAGAATGGGGAAAAAGTGTTATCTTTGTCAATTTAGTTGTGGGGTGGTGTCTTGATGCCAGATTGAATGGTTTTAGTAGTTCAGAAACTCCTTTATCCTGAGATTTTTCCTAAAAATTGTCAATAGTTACCAGAGCACGTATGAAAACCAAATCAAACAGAACAAAAAGCCAGAAAAGAGACAGGAGTGTCTCAGAATGCATCTCAGGATGCGAAAAACATCAAACCTTGAGGTGCAAGAGCAACATGGCCACACTTTATTCCACCTTCCCCAGGCAAGAACAAAAATCTAAAGGCTAAATTGGTCACATTTTCAAAACTGAAGATAAAAAAATGTCACCTGCTCTAATGAATCTTCTGCTGTGAGATCCTGTCTGGTAGAGTTAGTGAAATGGCATGGGGAATGTATTCTTAGCACAGATTGGGCCACTTAATCAGGCATTGTTTTGAAGTATTGTTGTGACCATGCACATCTCTTTATTGCCACTATTAGGCATTGAAAAAACTGCTTGTCACAAAGCGCAATTCATTTTAAGATGGTTCCAATGAGGTCAGTTCACTTCAATGACCTCCCTATCACCAGATCAGGGTAGAATGCGAAATTCCACCTTGTGGAATCCATGCCATGAAGATTTAAGCTTGCTCTGCCATCCAGTGCTGCTCCCAATAAATATGCTGGCAAAGATTTGTTTTTGTTATTTGTTAAAATAAATAATAAACAAAATATGTTTGACATTGTGTTAAAGATGAAAATAATCTTGACTTTAGAGCATATATGTATACTTGGATTGTATGTGGAATTACCTTTGTGAGCTTGTCTTTAGCAAAACAAGTCATATGTAAATCAGTCAAATGTTAAACTGGAAGACAAAGGGCAAGGTGGAACTCACCCATGCCGACACAGTCACCCAAACCAGTCTTCTGTAAAAATCCATTTCAAGCTCCTTTTTCCAATTACATTTGGTCTGGGTCAGCGCTAATGACTCAGAAGATATTAGAAGATTATACTTTTCTCACTTCCTACATAAAGACTGTGGCAGGACCATGACTCAAATTAGCCTTTGACGTTATATTTCGTTTGCGGTGATTAATGAGCTATGATTTGAAAATACAGCACTAATGATCTGTCCACCATAATTGGCCTAACTCATGGATAAAGCGCTGTGTCATTTGAAAGTGTCTATCAAATATGTATGGGCATGATTGAGTTTGGCTGTGCTGCATTATAAACCAACAGACTGACACAAAGGAAATTACATTTCTGTGATAAAATACTAGAAAAAACGTGCCAGTTGTGGTCATTCAGATTAATATCCATAACAGAGAAATGAAACGATACATTCTTGTTAATCCAAGTACAATTTAATTTTAAATACTATATACGCATATACACTTGTATTACGCAAATAGAATGATTATGTCAGGTGATTTTAAAATCTGCAAAAAAAGTGTACTAAAGGACATTTTTGTACTAATCGTTGGTTCCCCTTGAAATGAATGACTCAACAGCTCAACTTGGGTCTTGTCAAACTCTAAATAAACTGCTTCGTGCAAACTATTCATTCTCTGCAACACCGGCTTTATTGCGTAGCTGCAGGTGAATTGAACGTGTGGGATCGAAGTATGATTTAACATTTCCCTCTTGACATGGCAACATATGTTTCAGTAAACAAGACCCCGTTGTCTAGGCCTGCTCAGAGCTTAGATTATTGCAAAGCCGGAGCCCAGATGGTTATTGCTCCTGAAAGTGGTCTTGGGAGAAATTGGAATGGAGTTATTAGTAAGCTTTTTGAGAGAGACGAGGTTGAATAAGGTCTTAAATTACAGACCAGAGGTCTGTACAAATATTTTGATTATGTGATTTAATCATATTCACCTTTGCATTTGTAATGCGTTTGTAATACAAATACCAAAGCCATTATATTTTTCTTAATTACACACTCACATTCAAATGCTGTTATCAGTGTCTTGGGATTCGTTCTGTATCCTAATTCAGAATGATGGCTAAAAAACAATTCTGTTCACTAGTAGAGAGTGACATTGATAAGATCATAGGGAGAACATACACATGCACACTTGATTCTTACAACCGTGTGCCCTGCTGCTAGCTTTGCCAGATCTACCCATCAAGCCTTAAGACTTATTGTAGCATTCTTTAGACATTTAAGAACATTACACTGAAACCTGTTTGTAGTAGATCAGAGTTTAGGCTTATAATCTTAAAGACTGGGATAGAATTTTGTAGAATTTGTACTGTACATGCCCATGCTTATGCCCATGCCCATGTTCCTAAATCCCCATTTCTCATTATTTACATTGTAAGCCATCAGATGTTTGGTAGCTAATTAGTTTTATTGTTGTTTTCTACTTTGCCAGTTAGGATACAGTTAGCAAAAATCATAATCTTCTTCTTCTTTTGGCTGCTCCTATTAGGGGTCGCCACAGCGGATCATCCATCTCCAAGCAAAAATCATAATACTGATACAAAATAATGACAGATATAATAACTTGCTGATTTGCTGAAGCAAGTGAGATTAAGAATATCTACAACGATTTTAGACACTGGGATAAGCCTATTTTAATCAATGTGTCTATCAATTAGTGTACAAGAACAGTTTGACTTTGATTTTTACTTAATTATGACAAAGATAGTTTTAAAAAAGTAGTCATTTATTGTCTATCTTCATGCTCCCAGATGTAATCTTGCTTAATTTTATTTGTCATCCTTCATTGTTCCCAACTGCAAATTATGTTTTTTTTTAAGATAAAATGTGCACCTCACACCAATTAGCACAGGATTTTTGCTCTTTTGGTGTTTCCATAACAGTAAAGATGGATGGGGAGTAAAACGCCCTTTGAAACATGTCTATTAAACATATTCTTCAGGCAGGTGTGCAATACAACTGCTTTGATCACATTGTTTTATCATGTTTAGCATGCTACTCGAACACTAAAGGAACAATGAAAAAACTGCATATTGCATCTTTCATTATTAAGAATTCCTATGAAATACTTACAGTCGATCAAGATACATTTGTAGATACTCTGTAAAGTAAACCACAGTACCATAATAAAATGTATTGGGGACTGTGTCCTGGTTTGTTGGGGTGTTTAATACCTGCTGATAAGGATTGGCTCCCTGAGTTTGTTACACAGTAGTTCTGGGGAAGAAAGATTATATAAGTGCAACCTCGATACTCGCGGGGGTTACGTTCTATGACCCCTCACGAGTAACAAAAAATCGCGAGGTTTTGACTTTCTCCTTTTGATTGTTCCTTTTTCAAGAGAATTGTACATATACTGTACTGTAACCTCAACAAAAATTGTGAATTACTTGTCATAAATGTTGTATTTACTACTTTAAATGAATAATACAAAAATAAAGTAGTTTTTCAAACATTTTTATGTAATTTACTAGTACAAACTGTAATGTTGGAAACGAGCCACTTGTGGCTTCTCGTAATCTATCAGATTTCTCACGAGTTACTCTTCAGTTCCAAAATAAAAAGTCGCAAACTATTGAGGTCCCGAGTGTCAAAGTCGCGAGTATCGAGGTTCCATTGTATATATATATATATATATATATATATATATATATATATATATATATATATATATATATATATATATATTTCAATAAATTGGAATATCATTAAAAAGTTTTTTTATTTTAGTAATTCAAAAAAAAAGTGAAACTTGTATATTATATAGATTCAACACACACAGACTGATATATTTCAAGTGTTTATTTCTTTTAATTTTGATGATTATGGCTTACAGCTAATGAAAACCCAAAATTTCTCAAAAAAAAAAATCTTAAAAAATTAGTTTATTGTAAAAAAAAGTTCAACATTGGAGACTCGTGGTGTCACACTCACATCAGCTATTTAAATCCAAACACCTGTAAAGGTTTCCTGAGCCTTTAAATGGTGTCTCCAGTCTGGTTGAGGCTACACAATCATGGGGGAAGACTGCTGACTTGACAGTTGTCTAGAAGACGATCATTGACACCCTGCACTTGGAGGGTAAGACACCAAAGGTCATCGCTAAAGAAACTGCTGTTCACAGAGTGCTGTATCCAAGCACATTAATAGAACGTTGAATGACAGGAAAAAATGTGGTAGAAAAAAGTTAAATGAATCTTATTCTAGAATTTGTGGAGATTCACAAAGAGTGGACTGCAGCTGGAGTCAGTGTTTCAAAAGCCACCATGCACAGACGTATCCATGAGCTACAACTGGCGATTTCTTGTGTCAAGCCACTCCTGAACCACAGACAACATCAGAGGTGTCTTACCTGGGCAAAGGACAAAAAGGACTGGACTTTTGCTCAGTGGGCCAAAGTCGTTTTTTCAGATGAAAGGAAAAATTAATTAGCATTTAATTTGAAAAGGTCCCAGTGTCTAGAAAAAGAGAGGACAGTCTAGTCAGTGTAAAGTTTGCACAGTCAGTGGTGGTTTGGGGAGTCATGTCATCTGCTGGTGTTGGTCCACTGTGTTTTATCAAGTCCAAGGTCAGCACAGCCATCTACCAGGAAGTTTTCGAGCACTTTATTCTTCCCTCTGCTGACCAGCTTTATGGAGATGCTGATTTAATTTATCTCATGCCCACACTGCCAAAATCACTAAAAGTTGGTTAAATGACCATTGTGTTGATGTGCTTGACTGGCCAGCAAACTCACCAGACCTAAACCCCATAGAGAATCTATGGGGTATTGTCAAGAGGAAAATGAGAAACAAGAGACCAAAAAATGCAGATGAGCTGCAGGCCACTGTCAAAGAAACTGGGCTTTCATTCCACATCCATGCCATGCCAAATTGAGGCAGTAATTAAAGCAAAAGGAGTCCCTACTAAGTATTGAGTACATATACAGTAAATGAACATACTTTCCAGAAGGCCAACAATTCACTAAAAATGTTTTTTTGATTGGTTTAATGAAGTATTCTAAATTTTGAGAGGGTTTTTGAGCCCAAATCATCAAAATTAAAAGAACCAAACACGAAATATATCAGTCTCTGGGTGATAAATCTGTATAATATGAGTTTCACTTTTTGTATTAAATTACTAAAATAAATCAACTTTTTAATGATGTTCTGATTTATTAATAAGCTCATGTATATTAGAAACAGCTTAGAACTGATGCCCTTGAACTGGCATGATAATACAGAAATGTTACAGCTCTATTGTGCTATAAAGTTTTCCCAAAATGTTCCACCTTTAATTTGCACCAATGTGCATTTTCAGTTAATATGAGTGTCCTTGCAGAATGAGGCTGACTTTGAGAATGCTGCGGCTACTAGAGGTGCAGTCCAGTGGCTCAGCTCCAAAAGGGGCAGTTACAAAGGCATAAGTGGGATGTTGATTTCATTTGCAGTAGCCACATTTACCTTCCCAGCTGCCAACCTGGTGTTAGCTGGTGAGTGCATTGCTTTATTACAGGAAGTGGAGCCCAGATGGGGTGAGTTGATGATGGGTTGGGGGATTAGGACCTGGATGGAAGGGCAGAGGGGTGATTTAAAGGCTCTAAAGCAGCAGGATGGATTCATCTAAGTGTGTGTGCCAACTGGTGAGGATCTTTCTGCTGAGAAATGCACTTCTTGCTTTAAGGGGGACAAAAGCCACTAGTTCTTACTCTTATGAATGGGGCTGTTATACATATGCATCTGTCTCTTACTCTTCATCTCATTTTTTCTCAAACACACACATTATAATTTTAAACTGAGTGCATAGCATTAAATTAGTACTACTTTACTATAAGCTCTAGTTTATGATCAATGCTAAATTGCTTTCTTAATCTTCTGCTCTCTGATCTTCTGTACAATTTGCAATCATGTAAACAGCTCAAAGTCGGGTCAAATGGTTTACGTAAGGAATGATGCATGACATGGTATCCTGTGTACATTTTCTATTTCGAAAGAACTTTGAGCCATATCTAGTTACGTTTAATGTTGTCTCCAACCTATTCAACATAACCTATGACAATAACCAGTTGCTTTCTCCATATCCCCTTTTCTCTTTGTTGAAGTAATTAAGTAAGACAAGCAAAATGTAGCTATTTTCATGTCAACTGACTGGTATAAAGCAACGGCACTCTAGACCCCTAGAAACAATGCAAAATTAATTGAGCTTTGCAAAAAAAAGAAGAAAATTTTGAACTGAGACTTCATTGCTGCCACCTTATACCACTATATTTAAAAAAAATAGAAGAAAATGTAATGGGCTGTTTAAGAGTGAAATAAGAAGAACAACCTGAAGTTTGTTAATGTTGTACTGTATATATCATTGTTTGGCTTGAAAGTGACTGTTATTCCAGTTTCCCATATTTGGTACTCCTTCCTTCCTCTGCAGTCTGTCACACTTGGAGATCACCTCTTGTTCTGAAGGGCACCATCACCAGCAGGTTCTAAGGCCTCCTGTCTTTTGTCTATAGATATGAAAGCCTCTTGTCTTTCTTTTTTCCCTTGACTTTGTACATGGGATAGGGTTCAAAAGCTCACAAAAGAGCATGGACACAAAAAAAGGTAGCAGACTTTCAGGCTTCTTTATTACAGTATATGCCATCAGCGGTCACCTTTAGGCCAGTGCTTCCCTCTAGACTTCACAGTCAGTAAAGGTCTGTACCCCTGCTGACATTTCCCTTCTTATTGAAATTCAACTCTTCTATACAAAAAAAAAAAAAATACGTATCTCAGACAGGTCAGTCCACTACTACAGCCCACCTATGCTCTGCACTTTTCACTTTGAATGAATATAAACTGAAATAATATTTACTTACACTAGCTGTCTGTACATAAATAGTACACTATAAAATAGAGTAAGCTTTATATACATAAGTAGGAGTTATCTCTTTAGATAATTTATCTCTGTGAAATGATCGCTATCAAGTATATGAATGTGAAGAGAAAGCCTTTAGTGCATTAGTGTAGCTGTGAGGAATTGCACACAGGTAGTCAGACCATCTATAATTTAGAAGCAACAGATTGATGGAGAGGTAATTGCACCCTCCGCTGGGTGCCTATATTCAACTGAGGAAATGAGCAAACTGTTTTTTTTTCTGTATGAGGGAAGGGTTTAAACCGAGCTCTATAACTGTAGAATAGAGAGGAAATTACAGAGAAATTATTAAATGTGAGCTGTAGAAGGAGAAAAGGAGAGAAAAAGCCTGTTTGCTCAGGTTGCCAATGAGTATCAGTGGGTGGCAAGAGCATGGAGAGCACCTATGTCAAAGCAGTAATCTCTCTCTCTCTCTCTCTCTCTCTCTCTCTCTCTCTCTCTCTCTCTCTCTCTCTCTCTCTCTATCTGTCTCTTTCTCACTTTTTTAAACACACTCAGTTAAAGTATAAGGCTGGTGATGGGGTTTTTATGGTTCTGAGTAAATGGAGAGTGGGAGGACAGACACTGATGTGAACTCTTTTGCCAGGCTGAGGCAAATAGGTACAACACCGAGCAGAGAAAAAATAGAGAAAAATGTGAAACAAAAATGATCTGATCTGACTTCAAAAGAAGGGAGAAAACTTGTGCACAAGTAGGATTTGAAATGTACATGTGCGTAAAGCGTAAGAGCATAAGGCATCATTCTAATATCACCTTGCAGAAGTAAGTATGACTTATCTTGAATGTCACAAGCTGATTCTGCTTGCTTTAATCTTTTCGTTACAGATGACTACGAGAAAATGAAAGTGATTATGTGCAGTTGTCCTTATATGAGATTTGTCACTTGCATTCACTAATTCTTTTTTTCTAAAAATGGAGATATATTTTATGCACTGGTCTGTGTCTGCTTTCACTTTATTCTCACTGGACTGTGTCATCTAGTATAGATTTATGATTCCTGTTCATTTACTCAGCATTGTAAATGAACTTATATGAACCCTAAATGAACTCTGTGGCATGAAGCTAATCTTTTAAGAACATGATGAAACATAGCCACTGTTTATTAGAAATGGCTGTTTGTTTAAATTGAAACAGACGCGAAAGAATGAGTACCTTTTTGGTACTTTGTGGTTGTTTCCATCACTGGAAAAACAAAGTCTGGGAGCCTTTCTTTTGCCTAAACATGCCAAAATTGATTTCTATGTGGAGAAAAAGGAAGTAAGAAGAGAGTCTGATTGAAACTATTCAGAAGTAAATTACAGAAGGGAGTTTGGGTGTTTCTTCATAGTGTCAAGTTGCACTGCCATATGTACTGCTCTCTGAGGGCAAATGAACCTGCCTTTTATTTGTGTATTGAAATGAAATATCAATCATAAGGAAGAAAACTAACAAAGGCAAAACTAACACTAGACCATGTTTATCACAGTCAGTCCACTGACGTTGAATCAGTTTTTGACTTTCATGCTAAATGAATATTATAATAGCCTTTAATTCTATGTTTGTAACATTTTTCTGAGTTATTGGCTGTTGAGTCACCTACACTGAGTACACTGAGTACTGATGTTACTTAAACTTCTTCCTTGTGCATCTACTTCAGTCTATCTTTTTAACTGTATGTGTTTTCATTTTCAAGGTTAAAAATACTGTATTTTTTTCTAATAATCATACTTTTGAATATTACAATGTTTAGAAGGATTGCCTCCTGAAGATATTAGAATGATAGGAATTGTCTACTTGAAGAGGGACTATTGTCCAAACTGCATTAACAAATGGAACTGAATCTTTAAATTTGTTCCAATGGTAAATTAAGACATCGTAGGATCAAGAATATAAACTTATTTTTACATCCGATATCTCTGTACTATTTGGAGGCACACAGGTTTAAAAAATAGAATAGAATAGAGAGAGAGAGAGAGAGAGAGAGAGAGAGAGAGAGAGAGAGAGAATATATAAACATAATATTAATAATATCTGCCAATTTTCTTATTTATTTGATTGTTTTAATTAGGGCCCAAAAAGTGAACTTGTTCAAATTATTTATTGCATATACTTTTTAACAATCCATGTTTTTTTGTTCTCAGTATCAATTTAGGTCTCAGGATATTGGACAGAAAAGAAAATACAAGTGATATATATATATATAAAACTTAGGCAAAACTATTTCCTGAAACACTGTAGAAGTATGTTTGATAGTAAAGAAAAAAACCCACTAGCAGTATGTTCAGCTGCGTCTCAGGTGGCAAACTGTGAAAAAGTGTTGTTTTCCTCCAGCGTTATGGTCGAGAATCTTTCATCTATCCATTGTGAATAGATAGTGCTCTGTTATTAGTGTAATACATTAAACTGATGAATAACAAGTGAGTCAGCTGGAAAGCACATGCTGAAGGACACATAACTCCTTGGATATGTAATATGAAATTAAAAGAGCACATTTTATTAATGAGGTTAGTCACTTGTTTTGGGCAATATCCAGAAGTACCATATGTTTAACCTCTGAAGGCTTGGTGGATAGTTTCTCACCACTGTTTTTTTTAAACCTTTATTCCTATGGTGTATATTTTTCTTCTAAAAGTTTTTTAAATAAGTTATACAAAATCAAAGGCTGCAGGCAAAGTGTACAGATTTCCTAATAAACATATACATACACTGTATGAACAAAAGTATTGGGACACCTAACTTTTCCAGCCATATGTGGTTCTTTTGTAAACTGTTCCACAAAGTCGGAGGCATACAATTGTATAGGAAGTTCTTTGGATGTGGTAGCGTAAATTATTTCTTTACTTGAACTAGGAGACCCAAACCTGTTCCAGCATACCCCTGTGAACAAAGTGAGTTCCTTGAAAATATGGTTTACATGGGTTGGAGTGGAAGATCTTGAGTCACCTTATGACCTTAACCTTATGGAATAACTTTGGGATGAATTACATCCCAACTACATGACTACATCCCAAATCTCTGACTATGTTCCAAATCTCCTCACCCTACATAATGACTTTACTAAATGTCTTGTGAATAAATGTGCAGAAATCTCCACAACCACACTACAAGATCTAGTGCAACACCTTCCCAGAAGAGTGGAGGTTACGATTACAACAAATGGAGACTAAATGTGGAATGGTATGTTTAAAAACCTTTGTCTATATAATGTAGGTAAATAAAAAAGAAAAAGAAGCATTTCTTTACCACTTGGGTACTGTGGTAAGTTTCAGAGATTGTGCAATATGTTTCAGAGGGTAAACTCTAGAGAGTCTTGTATGAAATATACACAAATTACATAAGGCTTATAGTTCATGTATAAGCTTTACTGTGTCTCATCTCTCAGCATCAGTGACAAGTGAATGTCAGGAACCTGTTGTCAGCATTTCGGTTTTCTCACTAAAGAGACACGAAAAACCACTGGCAGCTGTCATCCTTGTTCAACAAATCCAATTTAACACCATTTTCCCATATTAACATTAGCTTTGTACTATGACATCTTTCTAATCATTTGTGTTTTGACCTGAGCCATATCCCTCAGCGCAGTATATCTGAAATAGCTCAACATTTTCTTGCTTTTTATCATGCTAATCTCTCTCTCTCTCTCTCTCTCTCTCTCTCTCTCTCTCTCTCTCTCTCTCTCTCTCTCTCTTTTGCTCTCTCTTTCTCTGTCTCTGTCTGTCTCTCTCTCTCTCTCTCTCTCTCTCTCTCTCTCTCTCTCTCTCTCTCTCTTTCCCTCCCTCTCTCTCCTCAGAGATTTCCTTTTTAGCGATTACGAGAAAGTCAGAGATTCTCTTAGGAGGGAAGAGAGTCAAAGGTGACAAGTTGTATTTCTTTGAACTTACAAGCAGACATAAAGTGCTGCGATGACATTTCCTCCTGGCTGATGAGCATGATGGTCTGTAATGTACCATATTTATTCATTCAGGAAATTCTGATACATGCATTTGAAACAGGAATTTATATTTAATAGCTGTAAGATGTACAGCAAATACTCCCTTTGATCTGGAATAAAACTGAAGAAATTGAATAGGGGTGACCTAAAGGGCTACACATACAAAAAAAAAACAAAGAGAAGAAAAGAAAGTGCTTACATCCTTAGGCTAAGCTTTGACATTACTCAATTCCTCTGAGCGTTCTCTAGGCTTTTTTTTTTCTTTCTACATTCAGTGCTTCATAACACTGATAATACAATACACTACAGTGCTATGGAAATTGTATATTATAGCATGTCTCGGGAATGAGACACATCGCGCTGATGTTTATATTAAAGCTTTATACCATTATTTCAGCAGCTAATTTACAGAGTTGTATGAAAGACATTGTACATAATCTAAAAAGTCTACATACTTACAGTTTAGTCTGAAACAGAGCATGGTTCACATGAAAGATTAGTAATGTGAAATCCATCTTCTGGCACAGGAAGTGCACTGTGATGCAGACCCAAAACAAGCAATGGGAGGTGGTCTGACCTCAGTTGCACTGGACCAATGTTGGGATTTCCCATGTATGTGAATGCAACTCATGCTCAGCTTTGTACTGTTTTAAGAAGGAAAGTAACCTCATGCATGTGTTTCAGCCCATGGGAACATCATTACTTTCCACAACAAAACCATAGATTCTTTGAAATCATCTATCTTCTTAAATAATCAAATGAAACAAAAGTTTGGAATCAACTTATCTTTTAAGAAGACTAGAGAAGATGTTAGCAGACTGCAGACACCCACAGTCAAACATGGAGGTGGAAGCATTATGGTTTGGGGTTTGTGACACATTCCGGGTGAAAAGATTACAAAACCAACATGGCTACTCTTATAAACTTCAATGCCATGCAATTTCATCTCGGCTGCAGCTAATTGGAACTTACTTTTCTATATGCATTATTTACAAAGCAGCTAGACTGCTGCATACAGTATAATGGAATAGCCTGCCGAGACACTGTACTTTAATTCTCTAATCTGCTCTGGGATGAACTGGATCACAAGGTCAGCCAGAAAAGAACACCTTTAGAAAGTTGTACAAAAGACAATGCAAAGTATTTCAGCTGAATAATTGGGAAAACAAACTGACAGCATTACAAGAGTGTCAACATCTTTACATTTATGTATTTGTTTGGTCAAAGTAATTCTTAATAATAGGATTGGTAATTTGGTAATTTTATAGTAATGGCAATTTAACTCATTTGTTAAATATAAACAAACAAACAAAAAAAAAAAGGAACATGCATGTTCTTTAAAAAAAAAAAAAAAAAGGTTTAAATACTTGTAGTTTCCAAACTTTTAACCATTGGCCATATCTGATTTATAGTTTTGACCACTGGCCATGCATGTTTGTGATGATATAAAATGGCAGGCTTTGATAAAAACAAGTGAGTCTGTAAAAAGATGGACAATAGGAAAATTTACACTCACACAGCAAACATCCCCATTGTTAAAAACACTTGAGCTTAATGATAAATGGGTAAATAAAATGTTTTCATTAAAAACAGTAACAATAATAAATAAATAATATACATTATATTTATACATTTTACATTTTCATCAAGGAGATATTCATTTTTATTTATTTTGTTAAAAAATAAACGCAAACAAAATTTTGTTATTTTGTTTGCGTTCATGGAATGTCAGTGTTTAACAATAAAGTAATACATAATAATAAAGTTTTCCATTTCCCATAACGGCTGAGGATTTTTTTTTCTGGCTTTTTGTTAACATGATCACTTGAAGAACTTGGAAATGGTTGTTTATAGCTGCTTTAACATGTCAGATGTGCCTTGTCTTGTAAAAGTTCCACAGAATGATATGTAATTATAAATATTTAGAAAATTCATTTCTGTGAAGTAAGAGGAATAAAAGTCTTTATGATGTGCTGAAATTAGAACACATTTGAAAAACATATTGTTTTTTTTTTACTGCAAGTTGTTTTATTCTTTACCTATGCACATTATTTTTTTTAGTTTAAGTAATGTGTAGTAAAGTCCTTTCTCTTTTTATTTGTTTTTCTTGTGTGTGAATTATGGATTTATATAAGGGGCATTTAGAGATCATGTGTTGTCCTTAAGATACAAACATAAACTTTCACTGTTTGTTTAATAGACAAAGAATCTGATATTGAGCTAATGGAACATATTATATTGTAGTCCAAAACAAAGGGCAAGAGATGAGACAAATATGAGCATTATCTAATATAAAAATTAATGAGAAAAGTGAAGAACAGATTCCTTTATTTCTAGGTGAAACAACAGGTGAATTTACTTTGTGTTATCTGTTAGTTGATGCAGAATTTCCATGTTATTCACTGTAATCCAAGTCAATTTTCAGTATTTTTTGGCATGATAGAGTAAGATCATAGAATGCCAAACAATGATATATAATTAATGTAGTCATCTAGTCCTGCAATATCATTAGTCTAAGCCTTGTTGCTATTCAGTTGCTCTCCTCGGCTACCCTTGGTGCTGACAACATTTTTGAGCAGTTTAATTAAGTCTGGTGGGTTTCTGTCTGCAGGACTGAATTATGTACGCCGGTTTCCAGACCTGCATCATCAGTTTTGATGGCTGTTAATTGCCAACGGTTTAACTGAAAGTTCTTCTGTAATTGGATCAGGGAGCTTTCATTTAGACTGGTGGCTTATTTATTACAGATCCCTGGCCTGTAGGTATATTAAGTGCTCGGTACTTCACCAAATCCATCAGGGTCTTATTGACACAGTCTCTACATGAGAAACCCAGAGCAGACCAGTGTTTATTTATCAGTGCCTGACAGGCCCAATGGATTCTCACCAGCCTGATGCATACAGCTAGTGCTGACCTTTTTAATGTTGTTCTCCGACTATTGACGATGCCATTAGTGTCCTATTTCTATTTTTTCTTCCTTTACTGTTCTTCAGAGACTTTTGTTTCTGAAAATCTTCTCCACATGACTGACTTGTCTTTACTCCACTGATGTTATTCTTTTTATATACAAAATTTCTTGAAAAAAATAACATTTGGAATACAGGGTTGCCATAATTATCAAGTTAGTAACTTATTAATTATGTTACATATTTATGCACACTATATAAACATTTGTAAACAACTTACCATTAGATTATTGTGTTTTTTCAAACCTCCCATTACACATTAAGTCCACGTTTGCTGTTACATTAACCTCCACTTTTCTGGGAAGATGTTCCACTAGATTTTAAATTGTTATAAAAGGTTGTGAGATTTGTGCTCATTCAGGCAAATGGCCTTTATTAAAGGCAGGTACTAATGTTGGATGAAGAGACCTGGGGTGCAGTCAGCATTGTAGTTCACCCTAGATGTGCAACCTACAGTATGTAAACCATATCTTAATGAAGCTGTCTTTATGCACAGGGCCATTGTAATGCTACTGTATCCAGGGATATCTTATACAATTGTGTGCCTCCAACTTTGTGCTAAGAGTTTGGGGAAAAACACATATGGATCCCAAAACTATATTATATATGTTCACACAACATACACTGTGCTCCCATGCTAGATTCCATAAATCACAAACTATTATAAATAATATATCATTAGTGACACTTCAAGAGTTTGACTGAACATATCTGAAATCTTGACTACAATGTATATTCTGATTCACAATGTTTTATCTCTACCCATCACATACTAGCTGCAAACCTGATAAAGCTTGTTTATCAAGAGCCTGACTTTAGTATTCTCCTCACACACCTACAGCACAGAACATCCAGCACCATGGCCACGGCTGTGCCATTAACCTTCTTTTATAGAACACACTGGGCACGGTCATATCCCCAGGAGTCGAGCCCTTCTTACAGCCTGGCCTTGGCAGTGCAGGCAGGATCTACGGCTGACTTATGGCTGGGGTTGTCACCAGGAGAAGGAAGAGATGGGATTGATTCCCAGAAATCCGCAAAATCCCAGGCTGGCCTATTGAGCGTGCTCATCCATCTCTCTGACATGATTGTTCCTCGCTTGTTACTTTATGTTCTAATCAATCAGCTATGAGTAAAATGGCAATTACAGCAGCCATCGATACAAGCAACAGAGAGAGAGAGAGAGAGAGAGAGAGAGAGAGAGAGAGCAAGAATTATAGGACATAACATTACTGCAAATTGCCATTAGAGTTCCCCTCTTTCCAAAGGGGGAGATTGTAATGGATAATAATCGGAGGTATAATTCTTGATGTATTAGGCAGCATTTCACATTTAATTGCACCTAACAAACTTGGTGCGTGAGTGAGTGCACTGGACTCTGTAATGCGTCCCTCATGAATAAGCCTCAAAGTGGTTTTGGGTTGTTTTAACCAAGATTATTATGATATTTTAAGGGACCCAGTGGAATAATAACACTGCTTTTTTTTTAAATTGCCCTTTGTGGTTTCCTGCAAATCTTCCATTTACAAGCTTCTATGTGATAAATCATTCAACTTAAAATTTACAAATGTAAATTTCTGACATTTTAATGGTGCAGTACTTTAAGAACTAGACATGAAGCACTGGTTTCAAGATATATAAACAAAGCCCACTTGAAGACAATAATCTTAAGCAGTGTTTCAGAGCGATGTAAAGGAGACAGAGGTCTTTAGGAAAAGTGATCCGATTGTGTGAGATGTTATCATGTGTTTATTAGCAATTAGCATTTTTGTCTAATGTCAAAGACCATATAATCAAACAGATGGGACTATAACTATGAGCCATTTAATCTAATGTGTTTTTAAATGCCAAGCTGAGAGAAGGGGAGGAGGACAATTTTCTATCCAGAAAAAAAAATGTTTAGTATATGCGATCAGTAATAACACAATATTCTTTGGCAAATTTACCACAGATGTTTCCAATTGCACCCCAAAATCTATGTAAATCAGATTACTAGCATATTACACTCTGTGTTCTTTGAGGAGTTTATTATGATTATAAAAACAATTATATTTCTGGTTAAGTCAATATTTAACTAGCCCCTGTTACATCCAAATCATTCTATAGTCTGGCTTTCTGAGTCAAAGTATGCCAGCCAGAGTGTGATTTATTGAACAGCTAATAGTTTAATCAAAGTAAAGAATACTGAAAATACACAAATTAGATCAGCAAACTATTGTACAGTAAGCACCTTGCTATCCCAGACCAGTCCAGGACCCGGAATATTTGTCCAAACATTTCATATTATTTGTACAGGGTTAAATTTACTGCTTTGAAGGTAAACTACAGGAATATGCATATAATATTACTGCATAAAAAATAAAGTGTTCTTACAGATGAATATCATCTCTCCCCAGGACATTCCAGCTTAGCACATGAACCAAATCCATAAACAGTGCTTGAATAAGAAAACAGGTTAGCAATAAAGATATAGTTTGAATGGAACCCAAGAGAGAATAATATTAACATTAAATACAAGACTGATGTGCTTTAGGCACTCCGTGTTTCCTCAGTATGGCTGTTGTGGTGGTTTTGGAATGCTCAGGTTGCTTGCTTTCCCCGGTGTCTGGGTGATGCTGAACGCATTAGGCTCCTTTGTGGCTCCCTGTCCCACTCTGTACATTTTCTTCTCCCAGGTGTTTCTTTTGGTGCTCTGAATTCACGATACACACCTGTGCTCTGCTGCAGGGCCCAAGCAACCACTTTATCAAAACCAGCTGCTGGAATATAGAATACATTTAGTGGTTGGGGGAGGGGGTCTAACCAGCTAAATAATACTTTGAAACCCTAAAGTCATTAAAGACAAAAGAGTTCTTATAATCATGTGGGTTCAATAATTTTGATGCATTTCACTATAAAGTTCACTTTTGTGGCTGAATGAGCCCAAATTTCCTCATCTTCCTAGAAGAGTGAATTATTATTAAAGAAGGCAAATGTGGACTAAGGGCATATAAATCTTGTAATAAGGTCCACAAACTTCTTTCCATAGGAGGTATGAATAGATGTTTCTTAATGTGTCATCAGCTATGCTAGCTATCATCTACACTAGCTATCACATCTAAATAACAGCTATCATCAACACTCGTGTTTTTACATGTAGGTTATACAAATCATTTTACAATTTAAAGCCAACACCACTAACACGTTTCTTTCGGTTCACAAGAGCCAAATCAAACTCATGCATCACCCCTGTAATGGTGGCACATGACAAAAATGTAGATGCTAAGACCAAATGTAGTGTTGTATGTATGATATAATACATGTTTTATCTACTATATGTTTCATACCACAGGTGAGCATTTTTTTACACTATAGCCTCATCCAAACTTTACTTTATGGTACTTTATAACCTCAAATTTGAGTTCACTAAGGTTGTTTAGGTTTTTACCAGACTGACTTTTCAAAGAAATCATCTTGTTAACTATTTAACTTCAGAAAAGTTTTAGGTAAGTAGCAATATATTGCTTACCTGTATTATAAGAAAAAAATAACACAATAGAACCAATAATAGCCTAGTGTGCAGCTCAACAATCCAACTAGACTCAAGTTATTTTTACATGATATTTATATGTGAAGTAATGTCATTCGTGCAGTATATTCCTTGAGTGACTATTGATAAAAATATAGGCATTATAACTATAGTAGAAAGAAGAATCAGGCAGAGTCAGTACTTTTCTTTTTCACTGTGAGTTATTTTTTATGCTACCACTTCAACACATTGGTTTGGTTGCAAATTAAATAAATATATTGCATATAATGATGGTTAAAATATTGTATGTTTCATTTAAATCCTCACATAGGACCATGTTTGGGCTAAATTTCATTGCCATCAGGCCTCACATTCACTGAAACTCCTGCCTGCATTACATATGACCCCTGTCAAAAAAAAGAAATACAGGCTACCACATCCTGAATGTCATTGTATAATTCACACTCAAAGACGATCACCCACAGGAAAACACTACTGAATTTTAAATGAAAATCAATTGCCTACACTTGTCCCTCTTGATAAATGCTAAATTGCATTACTTATGCTAAGGTGTGGCTGCTCTGAGAAAAAATAAGAAACTTGAACCTGCTTGTGTTTGTTCAAATATGCTTATATTTCCTCCAAAAAAAGGATGTGCATGGACATTAATTAGAAATTTTGTAATAGCATTTAAAGTCTGCTGATCTTACACCTGCTGACTAATGTAAATGTCAGTATGCTGACTAGTGCTCCATATATGATTGAAAGAGATTGCTTTTTACAATTGGCTTAGCTATTGTGAAAGCTAGTGCTTCTCGAGTTGATGAGGCAAGCACTCTTAAGTGTTACTGCATCTCTGATTATTACACTGGCTGACTGATTGGTGTTTAACCTGTGGGTCAAGCAGCATGAAACCTTTAGTGTAATTGGCTTCCCTCATAAGACCCAGGCTTTCACTGAGATTCCTTCTTTAAATGAATAATGCTCATGTATTTCCATACAGTAATCATATTTTTTCATTTATATTTGGGCACAGATTTAACAGTAAGAAGTAAATAGAATATGCTGACCTTGTCATTAAAGAACCATCTTAGCCTATAGGTAATAATTCTCATTAATTTATGATACTGTAGCCAAATGACTCATGGGCCTGATTCCATATTATGTAGCAGGAAACTGGGACTGAAGCAGTACTGTGGAAATAAAAATCACTTTCCTAACTATGTTGTTTTAAAGGTAACTAAACAGGAAAGAATAAATTCTTCTTAATAGTGGCTAATTACTCAGTAATGATCAAAGCAATGATTGCAGTTGTTCACTATTAACCGACTTGTAATTACAGGGATTCACTTAGACGTTCTTGCAAAACAAGACAACTAGTTTATACTGTAAATGTCTACTGATTGCTGATCATTCACTCCCAAAATGCATTTACCTTTTTTTCATGGAAATCTACTGGCGTACCAGTTAACTGTCATCCATAAAAAAAAGAGCAAAGAAATGTGTGTTTTGTTGTTGTTAAAATGATTAAATACATCATATATAGTTTTTGGGAACTGTTTCATATTGCACGTTCATATAATTTCAATGAAAATAAAACCGTTTGCATTTTACACCTAACTTGGCTACAAGCAATAATTTTTTTTTCGTATTGCATGTATAAATTCGCTAAAACAAATACCATTAGTTTTCTATACGGTCATGCCTTTGTTGCCACCTGTCACGTCTGTTACCATGAACTACACTTCTTAGCAGTCACACAAAACACATGATGTTTGGACACTCACATGGCAGTATCCATTCTCACCTTTTCTGAACCAGCACACTCACTAATATTGAGCTGGGTCTGATGACAGATCATGAATGGTAGTGCAAGTATCACATTGAACTGTATCACTCCAAGATAACATAATCTTGAGTCTGGGAAACACACCACAACTTTTGAAGTCTCACTACTGATGTTTCTCAGTTTTCTATTTTGTGTGTGTTATTATCCTGGTCTAATTTTTTTGCCTGTTCACCCTGTTAGCCCTGTGCCAAATTTCGCAGTTAACCCACATTTTGCAGTAGTGGCACAATTGCATTGAAAGTTTCTGATACACTTTAATACATGGGTTATTAGATTATATTAATACACTTGCTGGTCATGCATGTTTACCATCATACTCCATGTGACAACCTATATTTGTTTGAAATTTTAAATGAAGCATGTATAATTGTGAAAATGAAATTGCTATTAATATTATGAATTTTAATATTATTCAGACTTGCAATAATAAACACTTTACCCTGTTCACATTGGATACAGGTCCTATTCAGTGAAAAGTGAGCATCAGGTGGTGGTGCATTGATAATACACAATTCATTGGATGAACGTATATTGATGATACTTAAGCACAAATACATTTGTTTATTTGTTTGTCCATTTCAATGTTTGCTCATTCATTCATTCATCTATTCGACCATATGTATATTTTGTTCATTTTGTTCATACACAAGCATGTACATGCTTGTTCGTTTGCTTATTTGTTCACTCATTCATTCATGCATTTATCTATAGGTTAATTTTGATGGTTCGTGTGTTTGTTCATTTGTTTGTTTTTTGTTCTTTTTTCTTTCATTTAAGCACCGTTACCAACCAGCATATTTGATTGGAAATTACATAAACCCAAAAGAAATTCATTCAGACAATGGAGAAAATGTGAAATTTCACACAGACAGGAGGATTCATTTCACAATTAAACCAGGACCCGAGGGCTGTCAGGCAGAAAGTCTCAGATATCAGATATCTGTATATCACTATATTCATATAATGATTAATTATTAATTAGGATTATTCCAGGACTAAATCACACAGTCTTTTGTGTATACAAAAGCTATCACAATGCAGCCATGATGCCATGCACAAAGGGATGGGATGCAAAATGATATTTTAAACCTTTTTTGTTCTAAAAGGTGATCTAATGAAATTTGGGTTTTATTATGGTTCTACAGGCTGTAGTTGTTATTAACAACCCAATTAAGACAACAGGTAAATTAATGGCACATAGTGTTATTAATTGTATTAATAATTTAAATAATATGGTCATATTGTTGAAGATTTTACTGAGGTATTTTACATGAAAAATGTAAGGAAAGCTACTCTTCATGTGTAACATGACTGCCTGCTTGCTTGTAGGTCTGGGCTGTGCACGGTGTGTTAAGCAGAAAGTTGGCGGATTTGAAGACAGCGAGAACAAGATCTTTCTGTGAATGTTGTGAAACTCTGAAGTTCTCTTCATGTTTAACTCGTTCTCCTGGGATCTGTCCCCACCTCTTCTCCTCTTCAAAGACCAAATCGCTACTCTATTTTTAGGAGAAAGGTTTTTTCCCCCTCTTTTCCAACTCCCACTCTCTTGATACCCACAGGCCACAGTTAAACTCGCAGCTGACTTTCTCTCTTAACTTCAAGGAAACAGCTTCGTTGTATTTCAAGGCATCAAAGCGTGTGTACCTCACAAAGTTGCCGTACGCCATGAGGAGTGCTCTGTATTCTACCTGAACATTTAGATCCAAGAGAAACGGTGCATCTGTGCTCATCAGAGGCTGTCGTTTTTCACCACATCGTTTTGTTGCACATCACTACCTATGTCACATAGTGCGTTCTCTAAGGAAGAGTTTCTTTTTGAGCAATACATCTTGATTGCACTGAATCTGAATAGACAGCAATTATTTAGGTGACCGTAGAGCTTTTAATTGTCTCAACGTTTTGCTAACACTTCTCCATACAGTCCCAAAAGCTCTATGCTATTTATCAGGTAGGAGCATAAAAATTCCAAGGTACTAGATCATTTTTTAAAGGGGTAACAATATGGTGATGTGATGGAAAATCTACTAAGCAGGTGAATGTGTAGTACAAAGAGCAGGGAGGGAACATACTATTCTAATCAATAGAATACTACAATGTATTAGTTCTTGAACTCTGTACACAGATTTAATTTGAAAATAAATTGTTGTATTGCAAAGGAGAGAAGATTTTTATGAGCCAAGTGGGCAACATGCAAAACATAGGGAAATGTATTTATTACATAAAAAAAGTAATTCCATTAGGTTACCTTGAATACATTGGTGCAAACCGGCTTATACTGAGCATTTGATTTTGTTCACATTTGTTTTTCGCACCATTCTGTGTAAACTCCAGAGTCAAAGTCAAAGTTAATGAGGTTATACTATTATTATTTCTCTGTTCTGTTAATTTTATACAAGTCATATGTGAACATCATCTGCAAGTGACATCGTCCTCTTTGGGCCAAAGCTCATTTAAAATGTACTGTTCTGTAATGTACTGAGGCAGTGGAAAACTGATCTGTGGTCAGATGGACTGTTGCTGTCACATGATTGTCTTATTGGACAAAAGAATAAATGAGCAAGTGTGTTCCTAACAGTTTGGCAATTGAACGTATATACGATGTAATGTTCTTGATCTATATACCAAATACACTCAATTTCTTTTATGTTTGTGCCACACACTAACCAGCTCAAATTAGATCAAATCAGACCAAACTAATCCAAGAACAAAACAAACTAAGACTGGTCCAATTCAGTTAATCAGCTTAATGTTGAGTTGTTGTTGTTGTTGTTTTTTTGCCAGGGCCTCAATTCTCTATTCATCTAAGGCATCTGTTGTTGGTTGTCATCTGTTATATCTGCAATAGCTATGAATTATACCCTCTTCATACATATACATATACATATAAATATGAGTGAGACATGACAAACACATTTTGAATTTTACAAAAGAGGGGAGAGAATGTTGGATCAAAGATGGAGAGAAAAGTGTGAAAGGAAGGGACAAGGGAGGGAGAAAGGCCCAAAGAAAAGGTCAGCTAGCTGTATGTCATGCAGGGAGGTAGATGCCTGAACACTGGGATTTACTGAAATTAATCTGTCATATGGTGACAGTGGTGCTTCTAAAAGGTCACCCACAGCAACAAGATGTGGGGGCTGACTGCTGAAATGTATCGAATCTGACCACTGGCTGGCCAGGCCTCTGGTAGTTAGTGCATCCTAAAGGTCATTTCTACTCTGCTTTTCTCGTCTACTGACCGCTCTGCAGGTGTTCAAGAAATGCCTACTTTTTACCCCCTGACAGATTCAGACAGTGTTTTTGTCAAGCCCTGGTTATAAAGAGGGAGATTTGGCAGTTTTGTCAAACTTGATAATTTGTACAGAGCAGCAGGTGAAGTAGGTTGCTATTAACATCATGATGGTTGGTACATCCTGAGTTTTTCATTTTGTTTCCTTTTTAAAAAGCCTGGATCAAAGGTCTTTGAACAAACCATTGAAAAGGTTGTCAATAAAGCAATTTAATCTCAAATTCAGTTGCATTTCAGAACATTTTATTTGTAGTAAGTAATAGTCATAAAATTGGAAAAGTTGTCACAGCATGGCTTGCTTGGTTTAAAAGCACTTTAACTTTTCAGAGTAGCAGGAAAGATAGACTCAGGTTCTTGTGTTCTTTTTTTTTTTTTGCATTTGTTAATATGGTATTTTTATTGATATCAGATCATTCATCCAATAATTAAAGTAAACACACAACCATAATGCTTATTGATTTTAACATATCCTACACTCATGGGCAAAAAAGTACAAACTATTAAGTAGTAATGGTCACAACCACAAATCTGTCAGGAAATGAACAATAATGAAGCAAATGCATTCTTGAGAACTCCAGGTTTAGCTTTGCTGCTGCTGGGGAAACAGAGAAATGTACTTATCAAGTCAATAAAATCAGGATAATATTAACAGTTTTAATGTAAAATATATATCTGGGTTCACAAAAATGATCAGCTGTCGGAAGCCATTGTCATCATAATTCTTTCTAAATATCTGTCTACAGGTTTACCCACAAGGCTTTAACTTTTCAATAAAAAGTTATCCCATCGTAGGCGACGTCATCTATTTCTTTCATTCTTGCAAGTTTTGTGACTAGTACATTGTTTTTAAGACCATTAAAGGCTTTGCTATTTTGAGCTAAGCCCAATTGTTTTGCCCAGGAGTGTACACACTTTCTTCAAAGTAAGACTAGTCTAATGCAGTTTTCTGGCTAAAGGTTTATTAGTGTTCTAATGAGGTTCCAGGAAATCTTTTTTGCTGGCTACCAAGTAAAAAAAATATTTTTTTAATGAAGACATGAAACATTGCATATTATCAGCACTTAGCACAGGAGCTCTCTCTGTATTCATTTGGAAAACGTATTTTTTTACTGTGTTTTTGGCAGGGTTAAAAGGTTCTCAAGAGCAGTAGTAAGCAGGTGCAACCAGAATAAATAGTGAAGGAACTGAATGCAAAAAAGGGAGTGTGACCAGCTCTGAAGCAGCATTTATGGGTTTGAAGGACTACTCCAGAAGGACAGTCCATTAGGAATTCTGGCACCCATCATTGCCTACTCGAAAAAAAAAAGCTTTGTCTTTGAAATTGGCAGCCTTCTTCTGGTTATGCTGTTCACCATTTCCCCCTTATAATCTTAACTCTAATGGAAATGTGTGCAGTGTTTTGGCTCTTTGTGAGATTTGCACCACTGAGGACCTTGCTTTTTCTGAAGTTAGAAAAAAAGAAGAGAAATGAATGTATAGATGGATGGATGGATGGATGGATGGATGGATGGATGGATGGGTGGATGGATGGATGGATGGATGGATGGATGGATAGATGGATAACGTGTATAAATAAGATAAAAGAGGGTGAAAGTGAACTTGTCTTGTTCATACTTGTGGTGTAGTGTTTGTGAGAAAAAGCTTTTAGAGATGATGTTCTAAAATCTGCAGTGTATATGCACCCCCACCCTTCTCTCAGTATCTCTCTCTCTCTCATGCACACACACACACACACACACACACACACACACACACACACACACACACACTCAGTCACTGACACTTTCCAGCTAAGGCTAATTGTTGGTTTAGTGACCACAGATGCTTTTTTACTTGGTTTGCTCAGCTACTAATATTGTCACCTGCATGTCTTTTATTATTGTTATCTTTTAGTCTGATTAGACTCTTAGTCTTAGCAAAGTAGTTAGGCTCAAATGGAACCTGTAAAGGTAAAGAAGTAAGTTTAAGAAGAAAAGATTTGATGTGCCATGAGTGAAAGTTACTTTTTTCCTAATCATGCTAATCATTGTATCAATAGCTCTTCTTTTGCAAACAATTTAATGAAAAACACTTGGGTCATATTTAGCACCTGGTGATATATATTACAGCACCATGATATATTGACTGGTGCTCCCAGGGCACACTTTTTTTTATATGGCAATTTCTGAATATGTGCATTCAGGCCCTTTTTTCTGACACATAATAAAAGCAGCAGATTACTTACACAATTTACTGCTTAATGCTCTAAATAAAGCACAAAGCAAGACAACTCTTTGTCCTATCTCAAAGTAGTAGATGTTATTGAAATTTTGAAAGCCAACAGACCTTTGTTTAGTTTTTATACGTGTTCAGCAAGACTTCTGGAGGATTTTGCATTGTTTACAGTTCTAGTGGGCTACGTGTGCATGTGTATGTTTAACATTTCCCTGTACCATATTATAACATGACTTAAGATTGATCTGGTGTTGTTCCCACTGGCAAAGACCTTGATAAAAATGGATAAACACACCCACCACTTCACTCCCACCTCTTTTTTTCTCTTTCTACCGGGCCGCCTTTGTCTCCTGAACTACAGAGTCAGCACTGAGCAGACAAGGCCACAAGAGTAGATCTGGTTCTTTTACATTTATCCCATTATTAAAAGCTAATCGTTGGGAGGTTAAGCTGATGTTTAAGAGAGAAAGTGGAAGAGAGACAGGCAGACAGAAATACTTACAGACAGATAAGCATACAGTCAGACAACAGATGAATGGAGGCTCTTTAAAAGGCATTAAGTGATGGAGTCTCGTTATGACAGGCTCCAATGTCTGCTTCATCGGCTAGTTAAAAGCACCCCAATAGCAAATTTACTTTCCCAATTGTGTTATTTAAATGTAAGATGACTGGGTCTTGGCAGTGTAAACAGGCCGTATTTAATAAGCCTGGACAGTACGTGTGATAGAGACAATTGCGTAAGGTATGAAAAGCACTTCATCACTGCCACATTTGAGCAGAATTCAATTTCAGACACTGTCTGCGCCTCCTCTTATCTGCTCCTCACAGCAACCAGCCACATGCCTGATAGTGATAGCAATAGAGGAGAGAGAGAGAGAGAGAGAGAGAGAGAGAGAGAGAAACAGAGAGAGAGAGAAAAACAGAGAGAGAAACAGAGAGAGACTAGAAAAGAAAACATGAGAATTACATGGATTTGGAAAAGGAGTAGCAATTGGGCAGCGATGCTGAGGGATCTACCGTGTGTTCTCTGCAGCCTGTCAGAGCTGCATGATGGATCACCGTGTTTGCTCCATGCCCCTGTCACCTTCTCTATTGCATATTTACAGTCCTGCCACTCACACACCATCTGCTTTAAATGCCAGGTCGTCCAGCTATAGACAGGGTGCTAACCTGAAGCCGAAAATCCTTCTTGAAAGGAAAGGCTGCCATTGTTTACCTGTATCCGTAAACCACAGTGTTTGGGAACAGCGTTCATATTGATTAGTGTGTGCACATATGTGGTTAGTGGCCAACGATTCTGTAGCTGAAGAGGCAGTTTGTGAAATTGAACACCCTTTTCACACTTTCTCTAGACACTCTGGAGCCTGAGCATGGCACATAATTTCTAATAGCTGATAAATAATATTTTATATATATATATATATATATATATATATATATATATATATATATATATATATATATATATACACTGGCGATCAAAATTAGAGAACAATGTATAAACAATTGAACAATTCTGAAATAATGTCATCTTCACTGCTCAACAGTTGAAGGAGTTTTTGTCCTGTCTATACCATGCTACCAGAACACCTTTTCCACAAAATAACTAAAACTTTAAAAAACATTATTTTGCAGAAAACACACTGATCAAAATTAGAGAACAACAATGACTGTAGCATGGAAAAAGATTACAACAAAATTTTCTGAAGGTTACAACAGTCAGCAATTAATAGGAAGTGTACAGGCCTCTGCTCTGAATGACTTCAGCACATCTGTGGCCACAGGACAGCACTAGTCTCTCACACTGCTCTGGTGTGATTTTGGTCCACTCTTCTTCCAGTCTCCTCCACAGTTCAGTGACTGTAGTGGGTTTCTTGGCCATAACTTTGTCACCAAGGATTTTCCAGAGGTTCTCTATTGGGTTGAGATCAGGACTCTGGGCAGGCCATGTCGTTATTTCAATGTTTTCAGTTTCAAGGAACTGCTTTACCCGTTTTGCTGTGTGACATGGAGCGTTGTCCTGCATGAACACTGCCCCACCTAAATTTAAATGTTAACAGTTCATGAGAAAAATGGGCTACCTACACAATTTAAAGATCTTTAAAAAGAAGACACTTTGAGCTTTAATGCCCAGTATTCAAAGTTGATATTGCTCGAAAAGATATTAAGTTATAGATGATGAAGTTCCATGGATATACATTTCCTGTATTGAACATTATTTTTATTTTGTATATAAATACATGAAATCAGTCCTGGAGCAATCCAGAAAAGTACCGGGTTGAAAGCCACATCTCTCATGAGTTTATATTTCACATTTTATTTCTACAAACATTTATCTGAGACTATGTCTGATTCTTTTCTCCCTCCCATGTTTGAGAGCCACTTGCTAAACTTAGGTGGCCATTCATACTCTATTCATACAGTCTGCATATAAATGAATGTCTGACCATTAAAGGCTTTTGTTGTACATGTTTGGCTATTGATATTGAGTTGGCATTCATATTTAATGGCCAGGTAGCCAGACAAGCTATTGTTTTACAGTCAAGGCCATTCATAGTGATGTCTAGCCATTCCAATCCCAACAATCCACACACACACACACACACACACACACACACACACACACACACACACACACACACACACACACACACACACACACTTTTCAAGCATTTCTCTTATTAAAACAAATGGGCAATTAAACCTATAAAATCGTATAAAACTGTAAAGGAAGATTCGTTGTAACGTTGTTTTCATGCAGATTTCCAAGTCTCTGTTGTTACTTTGTCTCCAATAATATTTTTTAACATCGCTGCTTTGTACAAATCTTAGATAAAACAATTTTTTGATTGTCCATTTCTTTTTTGTTTTTTTTTGTAAACAAAGTCCGGTTAGCACGAGCTGGAAACAGCTGTTTGTGCAGAGCAGAGAGATGCAACCACTTCCTGGGGCATCACTGCACGTGCTCCTCTGTTAGACCACTACGAGTTTGTAAAGACTAATAAAACTAAGTCTCATCCATGTGGGGAATAAAATCCTCCCATATATTGTTAGAATCCTGCACTCATTGGTTACATTTTCCATCAATCATTTGTTTCAATAATACTACTGGCTGGAAATAAAAGGTTTGAAATGATAGGTTGTGCATAATAAACGTCACCTGGACACCTGCCTATGGATTGTAGACTCAAGCCCGAGATTCTGCCTTTTTTACTGTTTTTGTTTATTTTTTTTTATTTTTTAGAGTGTGGTCTTATTTGTTTTGAAACAATATATTCTACCAGCCATATTTGTTTTTTTTTACCAGCAAGATGTCCTTTTATATGCAAAATTTATTCCAAACATATACAGACAAACACCAGCCGAAGTTCTGTGTAAACAAAAGAATAACCATCTAAATTACAACAATATAATTTGTTGGAGCAAAAATGCTATATGGCATGTTGTTTAGTGGACCCTTATCTTTCCTAATAAACTGTGATTTGCAGCAGTGGATGTTTTTGTGACTCGTTATTAAAATAAATGTGTAAGTACTGCATTTATTTCAGCAAATACATTTGTTATACGTTTTCCATTGAATAACAGTGACCTGAAATCTCTGTTTGAGGCTTAGACCTTTAGAATGATGTATAGTTAGTCATGGTTACTCTTCTCACTTTTTATTTAATCTATTGCTAAACATCAACAACTGAGAACAATGGGATATCGTCGCACTGGCGCGTCGCTGACGACTAAGGGGTTAAAGAAACAGACCCATTGCTAATATAGTCTAAGGTACAATGGCCAGCACTACTGATTGTGAAGGCCCTGGGCAGATTAGATTGACATGGCAGCACATAGAGGCTGAAATCTGATTGGACAAAAAATCTAACATCTACATACACACACTGGAAGCAGTGCAGCCAAGAGAGACACAGAATGTAAAGAATAGACTGTTTGGAATAAATTAATACAATTTCATTGAACAAATATTAGAATTTAGGTTGTAAATGTAGGTCAGTGCTTTAGATATAGTTTAGGCCAGCAGGAAAGGCCTGATATATATATATATATATATATATATATATATATATATATATATATATATATATATATATATATATATATATATTCATGGCTGTACTGCTATGAATATTACAACACTCACACTTATGCAAAAAGTTGTAAGACACGATTATATAGAAAGCCTTTAAAGGAACTAGTGAAATTAGTGGCGACCCAGAACAAAATCAACTTCGGCTCCATGTAAGAGATGAGGCCGCCGAGAGAAAAAAGTAGAACAACTTTGCATTTTTTTTTCTCAGCTTTTGAATATATCGCCTTCAGCCCAGTCTGTGATTATTAATCTTATTCATCTCTGCTTGTCATGCGCTTTCCCATTGCTGTCTCCTTTCTGGGTTAAAGTGACTTTAATGCTGACAGAGGAGCTAAAAATGAAGTAGCACATAGCAACATGTTAGTTCCGTAGCTGTACTTCTGAATCCCAATAAGGAGTGATGAAACATGTATGACCAAATGTCTCCAACAGGGTAGGGATATCTGACAGTTTTGACCCTGTAGGGACAGCACAAGGAAAACTTTCTTTCTTTATTTAAAGTAAAACTAACTGCAGCCTTTATTAAAGTTGGGGAAAAGCACCCAAAGATTAAAATTCTCTTTACTGAGGTTAAGCTCAGGTTTATGTCTAGGCATAGCATTAATTAGCTGTCTTAATGATTAATGGAGGGAGCAAACATGTGTTTGAAAATAGCCTTCAGCCTTTCTTTACACAACGTATTCAAAGATGAATGTAGATCTTACCAGAGAGAGACAGATTAAGTGAAGGCTATTCGAAAAAATTCTCAAAGTGAATAATGCTTGGCAATCATATTTGTGTGAGCTACCCTGATAAAAAGGTTTTCTCAACAAGTACAGTGTACTTTATTCATGCATTTTATTCTATGCATTTCTATTCTTTTTCACTGTGGTTTTTCTTTGGCTCTTTTTTTTATTTCTGGGACTTTTGTATTTGTACTTATATGCTTATACAAAAGAGATTTATATATCTGTCGTGTTTGAAAAGGCATTATAATGATGCTGTTTGTGCATTGTGTGATTGTGTCAAGTGCTACTAAATCAGATGCTCAGTGTCATGATAAAAGCTGTAAAATGCAAAAAGTTATATTTAAAATAATATAAAAACAACAATGAAAAAGAAAGAAAACAAGGCTAATCTTGTCTGCTATTCTGGGAAAAAGATACCAACCCAAAAAGATACCAACCCAAGCTGACCAAGCTAAAGATAATGTTCAAACCTCTTTTTTCCCCCAACTATCATTTTCCAATTTATCATGAAAAAAAAAAGAAAGATACTTAACACATTGTTTTCATTTTATCAAACAAAACCAAACAAATTTGAAATAAATTGCTAGAGATGATTCTGAAACACATGACTGATTCAGGGTTTTTATTTTTATTTTTATTTTTTAAATGAAATTTTTATTTCATGTTCAAAGAATAGCGGCATTGTTGGAGAAGACCATTCCATGTCTTTCTTTCCCTCAAATCGGCAAGCATAAAGGCCAGTGATTAGGAGAATATGTTTCTGAGGCAAATTCAGACATTTCCATCTCACACTGAAACAATTTGCAGTCCTATTCAGAACCTGCATAAATGGAACGGATTAATAAAGACACTTTTCTACCTGCGAAGTTATTACGCGAGCCTTTGTACAGAGTATCTTTGTTGCCAGGCTACCTGGAAATTTCTTCCTAATTACGTATAAAGGTTGTTCTACCTATGGTGCCAGGTAAAATCATAGATTGGCGGCCACTTGCTGTGAACTGATAAAGAAAATGTTCAGAATAAGATTGACAAGCTGAAGTGTTTCTCTCTGCAATCATCGCAATTGGTAGTTGCACTTAAAAGTTCACTTAAAAGTTCACCACAAAGCTCACGGCCCGGTTGGCAGCTTGGCTTTAATTTTGTCCTCTTTTAACACTTATGGTATATAACTAGGATACATTTTTATATCTAAATATCACCTGCATATGTGTGGTAACCTTAGAAACCCTTTGGTATTGGTAAAAGAAATTTGCCTTTTTCCCACTGCATGAAATTTACTGTTTTAGGTTTATTATGCAATAAACAATATATACAAAAATATAATGAGAATAAAAAAACATATAATATTATTTTAGCATGTGTCATAGCCTGTAGCTATTTAGAAAGCCTACAGTAATCTATTTTAAAAACAATATAATGTCTTTAAAGTAAAATATTTCTGCTTCATAGCGCTGGTCATCTGTATATATCTGATAATCTGCAGATAATCTTTAATTTGTTTGTTTTTATATCAGTACTGAAATAATTACTCATTAAATTAGTTTTTTTATTTTTACCATATTAAATTTGTTCTTTCTCTTTATCAACTCGATCAAAGTGTGACATTTATAGTTTAAGGAAATTGAGCAATGTTCTTAAAATAAACTATATATATATATATATATATATATATATATATATATATATATATATATATATATATATATATATATAAATAAGAACAGGGCAAAACACAAATTAATCACCAATTTTTAGTTGTAGCAACATCTAATTGTACGATATTATAGCAATAAGTAGTAATATTGATAATATAGTGTATATTATGGTAATAAGTAGATATACTTTTGAAAAGGTGAGGCAGCAGGTTGAAGTGGGATGCAGGACACATGAGGCAGAACGTTGACATTTTATTTTTAGTGCAAATCTAAAAACATTTAATTGAATTCAATCAAATTATATTTGTATAGTGCTTTTAACAATAGACATGAAACAGCACAACAGAAATAAATCGATTATTTTTTATTATTATTAATTTATTAAAAATAATCTAAATTTGGCCCTAATGAGCAAGCCAAAGGTGACAGTTGCAAGAAAAAAAAAAACTCCCCTGAGGTGATATACATAAGATAAGAGAATTTAAAAGGAATCAGACTCAAAAGAGAACCCATTCCCATCTGTGTGACACTGGATATTTATTCATTATAGTTTCATAAAGAAAGAGGCAGAGTTTGTCAATAAACCAAGGAATATTGAAACACAAGAAAATGCATAATAACACTGAACAAAATGTTACACAGGTCAGACTCAGTAGAAAACAAATAGACAAACTAATCATAGTTTCACAGGTGAACACAATAGGTAAGAAAGCATGATATGGCATGATATGTTGGGCACAAAAAGCAAAACGTTTGTACCCTGAAAAACATTAACAGAAGCAGCAGGTGATCCATTGAAATTCGATTGCAACTCGGTGGCAGCTGTAATACATAAAAGATTCATATACAATATATTACATATTACTATAAAAGCTATTCAACAGTCTCAATCAGCCCATAATGATAATGTAAAGGCGACAATATATTTGACTATATTATCTATGAATAATATTATCCTGTCTTAAATGCCATCTTATGGAACCTTGAATATGTATGAACCTTAAAATATGTATTTCATGCTTATTAATGTCTTATGAAGACCTGTAGGTACCCCTTCAAATAAATATTACTGTATTATATTCAGTTGTATTAAATATACATTATGCCCACATGTACAACATACATTATATGCGATCTTTTGCACAAAACTGAATGAGCTATTTCCATTTACTAGTAATTACTTCATATCGTAGCTAAACTGCAAATATGGAAACCATTACTTTTTTTTCTTAAGAGAAATGGGGGCGCAAGTACGATTTAGCAGAAATGGAAAGTGCAAGTTAAAAAGAGAGAGTGATGTTTATGCTGGTATTTAATATTTGCTTGGCGATGCTTCTGCTTTAAAGCCATTTGGAAAGCGGTAAAGACGCGTGGCTACAGTGTAATCCTGATGAAATTAGAGTGAGATGAGCATGGAGCAGGTGCAAGAATGCTGAGCGAGACTGAGATAAGCATAGCCATTTGCTATAATAACACAGTTCAGCTACAGATATCATCACGGCAGAATCAAGTGTCCACAAATTCATGCGAACAGTGATATTTATAATGAAATATTCAGGAAAATGTTGTGTTGTGTGTGCAAACAAAAGAATATATTCATGCATGCACATACAGTACATCACCCAGCATTATTGGCTTTTTTTGGATTTCATCCAGAAGAATAATAGATGAGTGTAGCTTTTTGGAACTATTGATTGCATGCTTTTATAGTATTACATCTTTGGTGCTGCTCAGTTTCAGTCAAAAAAAAAAACAAATTGACTCTTTAGAATGTGCAAAAAGCATTCCTACAGAGAGCTGGATTGGGTTGCGCAGTCCAGAATCTCCACTTTAATTCTTTGCCTCCTGTCCGAGACTTCTCAGCCGTCAACTATTCAGAGGTAAACGATTTGAGTAGGTTAATATCCCATTTAATTAGGTTGCAAAGCTTGAAAGGCATATAAGATAAACAAAATAAAAAGGGAACTAACAGGCAAACAAAGACATTACCAGTGGTTCATCTCCTTGCTGCTTTTGCTGAGCACAATCTTACAGGTGACCAATCATCCTGTCCCAAAGGACATCTTGCTTATAAGGAACAGCTGGTCACTTAATTGGCTGAGAAATCTTCTCTTCCTCTCTCTCTCTCTCTCTCTCTCTCTCTCTCTCTCTCTCTATCTCTCTCTCACACTCAATCCTCTCTCTTTCTGGACCATTATGTGGTTGGAGGCAAAAAAGAACCCCATGGGTATGGATTTTTCAAATGTTCCGCTGTTTAAGCGGCTGTTTGGATTATTAACTTGCTCTCTCTTTGGAGACTCCAGTGTGAAGTAAAAAAAAAAAAAAAAAAAAAAAGCACTACATATTCATTCCTCATTATGTCATACAAGAAGTAACTCTCTTTAAAACTTTTATCTTTGTCTATCTATCTTTGTCTATCTATCTATCTATCTATCTATCTATCTATCTATCTATCTATCTATCTATCTATCTATCTATCTATCTATCTATCTATCTATCTATCTATCTATCATATATATATGTATAAATATATATCTATATATCAACCCGTGCTATTCCCTAGCTAGACAAATTATTACTTACCACCTGTGTGTAAACTGTCTTTTCTTTGAAAATTTCTTGGAAAGTTCATATATTTAGCAAGACTTATGCACCCAGCCTGCAGCTTGCCTGTTGTGTCTTTACAATGAAGCAGTGAGACTGTTACATTTGGTTTTTTTTTAGGATAGATAAGCAATCATATTGTTATGAGTTACCTGTTCATGTTTTAATTTAACATTTAACATTATATATCATATATCATATTGAAGAGTAAAGGAGAGTGTGTTAGAGAAGTAAAGAAAAGAGTGCAGGCAGGGTGGAGTGGGTGGAGAAGAGTGACAGGAGTTATTTGTGATAAAAGGGTATCTGCAAGAGTGAAAGGGAAAGTTTATAGGACTGTGGTGAGACCTGCGATGTTGTACGGTTTAGAGACAGTGGCATTGAGTAAAAGGTGAGGGAGGCGAGATTGGGATGGTTTGGACATATGCAGAAGTGGGACATGGGGTATTTCGGTAGGAGAATGCTGTGGATGGAGCCACCAGGAAAAAGGAAAAGAGGAAGACCAAGGAGGTGGTTTGTGGATGTGGTGAGAGAAGATATGCAGGTAGTTGGGTTGAAAGAGGCAGATGTAGAGGACAGAGGGGTATGGAGACGGATGATCCGCTGTGGTGACCTCTGATGGGAGAAGCTGAAAGAAGAAGAACAAGAAGAAGATTTTAAGAGACCTGTCTTACTTTCTCTTGCATATTTAGTATTGCTCTTCAATAAAAAAAATGTTCGTATTTGATTACCTGATAAATCGATAGAATAATCAGTAGAATACTTGCTTACTAAAATATTCGATAGCTGCACCCATAATTATATACATATATACAAAAGTTTAACCTGGGCCTAGGAGAATAATAATCTCAATACTGATGAACACTGGTACTCTGTCACTCTCAGGATAAGGATTGGGAATTATAACAGGTATTGTTGCGGTATTATTTTGAAATAACCACAGTTTTTACTGAATTAGACAAAGAAACAGAAAATAACCTAGTAAATAAGTTTTACAAAACTACTAGAATGTCTATGATTACTTTATGTATGTTGTCTACATTGAAATAATTGTATATATTTTTTGTTTGTTTTAACCCACAACATTTATTAATTCTTTTTTTGTTTATTTTTCCATTAAATAATGTATAAATCAACAATAGAATTATGACCCTGCCTAGCAGTTGGGTAAAGGAATAAATGCAGTCAATGCATCATTTCACAGGTTTCTTTGTACCACAGGTTTAATATATAAATCATGTATCTATCCATCATTTAAATAGAGTATCTATCCCTTTCAGCAATTGCTTATTTTGTTTCTCACAACACTGTGTTTATTATGCCTTAAAATCCATTGATACTGAACACTTTTACAATGCACAATTTGTTCTTTCCTTTTCTTCTGCTACTTATTTAAGTCAGTAGTCTTTGCCATTTGTGGTTTCTCTCACTTTTTTTTAATTTTCATTCTGAAGAAAACCATACAATTGAATTTAATGTGTGTGCTGTCTTTAAGGTGTAATTATTCATTATTCTGCTGGATAGTCCTCATCATATCATCATGGTGTGGGTTTAGTTGAATGAAGCTTAATGAAGGATTAACATGTAAAATCAGGGAGGAGTGAAGCAGATGCATGGCTTTGAGCCAATATCTCCAATTTTTCTATTCTGAAGGTTTCTCCATCTGGGTGGAGGTGGGTGGGTGGGGGCGATTAAAAGCCTTTGAAATAACGGCCTTAAAGGAACTGACAGGAGCTCCCAGAATTTTTTTCCTGCCAGGCCTAAATCCATAAATTGCCCATTTACCATGAGTGACCTCAATATATGTCACAGCAGCAGGAATTATGGCCTTTCAAATGAAAATATCAAGTATTTTATTGAAATAAGTAAATGTCCCCAGGTCCTCCTACAGCAAATGAAATTATGCATGAGCTCTTCATTATGGAGTGTAATAAGTGATCCCATTGCCCACCACAGTCCTGCTAGAAACACCAGACATAGGAATAAAGAATGGCAGGTATTGCATGTGGAAGCACACAGACAGATATTAGCCAACATGTACTTCCAGATTTGTTTTTACCATGTTCTGGTTCTCTTTTCTCTTTACACACTCACAGGTATTCACATGAATTGCTGATATGTCAAACTTTTCATACTTTATACCTTTTTAATACTACAGTGTGATAAATGGTTTGGTTCTATTATGTTTAGTATTTAGCACTGTGGCACTGTATTTCAAAAATCTATGCATTATTTGCATAATTTGTGCATCTCTGGCTTGCTCTCTGGCACATGTTTATGAAAAAAACTGTGCACACAAACATGTAATGTTTTCAACTTGGAAAAAGATGAGTTAAACAAAATGTAGGATTTTTTTTGTTACCATGTTGATGACCATGAGAAGCAAACACAAGAAAAAACCTGAAAAAAGGAACCAATGGAAGGGTGAGGTCACGAACAGAAAGCTATAAATCCTGCATGCAGTGGAGCCGACGCTAGCTTCTGAAAGGAGAAGGAAGCACCGAGGAATGCAGGGAGTGTGGCTTGGAGACACAGCATCTTGTACCCTCAGAGACGTTCCCTTTCAGGTTTTCGAGCTGCTTTGGGAACGTGTGTCCAATCAAGCCACATTGACCAGTCCCTGTCTAGTGTGTATGGGCACAGCTAGAGTGCAGGACAAAGGAGCCAGGAGTAGCTATAAGGTCAAGGTTATAGAACCTGACAAAGTCGTTGAAAATGTCCTGAAGTGCGACTCCAACGAACCAGACCATAGAGGCCACCACACTTCAAATGAAGTGAGCCCGAAAGGGGGCGGGGAGACTAGAGGACTCATATGAAGAGAATATGGCATCCACAATATACCTACTGAGAGTTTGCATGTGGGCGGGGAGCCCTTTTATATAGGGACCATAGCAGACAAACAGCCGCTCTGACTTCCTCCACAGTCTGTCTTGTGGATGTATGTGTATGCACAGGACACAGTCGGTTTAGCTTCTCCTGGTCAGGGGCTTAAAAAGGAGGAGGATCAAATGACAGGTTGTGGGCCCCTTAGGTACATACCCCGGTCTGGGAAATGGCACTGGCCATGCCAGGAGTGAACTCCAGGAGGGACGGGGCCACGGAAAAAGCCTGTAGGTCCCCAACCCTCTTCAGGGAGGATATAGCCAGAAAAAGGGCAGTCTAAACTGACAAAAACCTAAGGGCCACCTCGGGCAATAGCTCAAAAGGGGGGCTTTGACAACCTTTCAGGGTCGATGAAGACAATTCTGAGGCAAACTGCTCCTGCAGGAACTTCAGCACTGAACCAACCTGGCAGTTAACTGGGTCCAATTGGTGGGCTGAGTGAGTGATGGAAACCCAGAGGGGACTGTACAATGTCTTTTAAATTGCAAAAACAAATCCACTTGTGCTCTGTTAAACCTCTGCCATGTCTGTTCCACACCTTGAGGTGGAGCCTCTATTCCCAGGCCTTGGCCCTTGCCTTGAGAGGGCGTTTGCTCCCTAATTTAGGTACCCAGGGATGTAAGATGACCTCAGTGAGAGCAGTCTTTTCTGGGACCAGAGGAGGATCTGCCATGTCAGCCTGTATAGAGGGCGAGGTCGCAGACTTCTATGATGGTTGATATAAGAGGGCACCGATGTGTTGTTTGTACAGACCAACACATGGTGACCCCTCAGGTCTGGGAGATGTGCTTTAGAGCCAGAAACATGGCCAGCATCTCCAGGCAGTTTATGTGCCAAGTGAGATAGAGCCCCCTCCATTGACCTTTGGCAGAGCGGCAACTCATGACCACTCCCCACCATGTAAGGGACGCATCCATCATTAGCATAACACAACAACAAGGAGCTCCCAAGACAGGGATTTTTTACAAATCTAAGGCTCAAAAGGCTCGCTGTGAGACCTTAATGGTTTTGAGTGGGTTGCCCTTGTGGGAAAACGCTTTGTATTTTCTTTCACTGTCTTGACTGCCACAAGGAAAGACTCGATCTGAGCCAGAGACAGCTGCGCCCTCATAATGGTCGAGTCCCACACTATGCCTAAGAAGGTGGATCTCTGTACTGGAGAATGCACACTCTTCTTGATGTCTAATCTTAACCCCAGCTCCTTCGTACAGGCTAGACTGTCAGAAGCTCTGATCAAGCTAATATTATCCAATCATTGATATAGTTCATACACTTCATAAAGGTGCGGGGTGAGAGGGCAAGGCCAAACAGGAGGACCCGATATTGGTAAGCTTCGCCTGATCTGCCACGCGACCTGCTTGAGGGTAAGCATCCTGAGCCTCATTAGCGAGCGATTTGAGGAGCATAGATCCAGAGTAGGATGCAATCACCCATCCTTCTTGGGAACCATGAAGTATCGGCTGTAGAACCCTGTAGAGCTCCTTAGGCTTGGGCTTGAAACGTTGCTCGGCCGGGGGGTTCAAGTGGTGATGCTCTGTTTTCGAAGTCGATTGCAACGGCTTTGTGGGCAGAGCCGGGGCCTTGAGGGATGATTCTGCACTCGGAGAGAGATAGCCAGCCAGCGTCTCTTTAACCTGAGGCATCGCCCCATAACCACTCTCTTTGATCCCCACTACATTTGCATACCACAATACAAGTAGGGTGAAGAGGCAGGCCGAATATGGGCTGTCCCAGGACCTCAGCGTGCAGATCAGGATAAAGGCAGTCCCGGCATCGAGGTAGTGCTGTAGGGTGCAGAAAGCGTTCATCCACATTGCTTCTGCTTCTTGTCTGGCCAAACCAATTCCAGCTTCAACATAGCATGAGTCAATACCTCCAGGAGCTCCTTATTAAGCACAGGCTGGGAGGAGTCTGTGGGCTTGCTAGTCTCCATACTCTCCTCCTTCTCGAAGGAAGAGAGGCTTAGCACAGTGCTGCGTCTTCTGGGGGAAGAAACCGCATAACAGGGTGCTTTTGAACCAGAGAGCACATGTTGGACCCGGCAAGTGAGGTGGGAATAAGGGACAAGCAAATTTCTAAGCCCTTTGCCAGATCCTGCAAGCCCCACGACATCGGGGCCAGAGCTGCAAAGGGGGGGGCAACCTCCTCAACAAGCACAAGGTGCGCAGCGCAATGTGTGCAGTACATGCGCAGCATGTGTGCTGAATGTGCACATCATGTGTTCTGAATATTTACAGGATGTGCGCGTTTGCATTTATTTCTTTTGGACACTTACTACTTACCTGTAAGAGGACAAACTAGCATTGGCTCCACTACATGTGCGGTTTATAGCTCCCTGGTCCCGTCTCTCCGTTAGGAGGTGTTCCCAAAGCGTTGACGCACCTTGAGTTTCTGAAAGGAAACTATAAATTGGGGAAGCAATTATGCTAAATATATTGAAAGCTTATGTAGTGTTGTGCATGTAATGTGCAGTGACGTTTGTGATGTGCTATTCACTTTGTCTTCACTGCAATTTCATTAAATTTGTTTGTCATCTGATTTTAAAATATTGGTGATCAAAACACAGACGTGTTGTATTAGTGGTTTTTTTTCTACAGTGTGGGCTTATAACCTTGACCTTGCTATAATTATCATTTTGAGCATGTTTTAGAGAGATGTTATAACATTAATACTAACACGTCTGGTCAGCACTGCTATGGTTTATGTGGTGCCAAAACATAAAACTCTATTCATCTTATTTGTACAAAAAATCATGATAATTAATGGAACAGTGGATAATTTCCTTAATTTTGCTTTATTTGTTTAATTTTGGTCAAAGTAACATTTTAGAAATTGGTATAATTCCTGTTCCAACATTTCTGTTCAAAAAAACAGATTTTTCACAAACAGCAAAATCAAGACTTTCATTGGTATTCACCAGCCTGGAGAAGGCGAGATGAGCATCCTGGGTTTCATTTAATCAGCTTTTTTAGAAAGAGGGCAAGAGAGTGTGACCCCCAGCGTCTCAGAGCTGAGAAAGCACCACTGTCAGATGTGATTAACCAGGCATTGTCAAGGTGGACAAGCCACAGAGGAATGGAAGCTAAAACTAAGCTAAGTAATTGGATTCTTGTTCAGTAAATGAGTTCACATGTGCACATCTCTCTCTCTCTCTTTCTTTTTCTCTCTCTCTCTTTCTCTCTCTCAATCTCTTAAGGCATAAACATTATGTGTAGAATACAAGGAGAAACACAATTCAAGGGCTTTTGGCATTTGGCAACCAAAAGAAAATTACAGCTTGTCATTCCAACTGGGATAACAACACATGCTTCAATTTTACAAATGAGTGGTTACATGTTATAGTGAATGAAATAACTGTTAAATAATATTGCCATGCCAATTCATTTATTATTTATTTTGGCTTTGGCTTTGCTGTCTTGTGACATAATGGCCAGATGAGGTAAAATGTGCTGGGTTTATTATAAAACTACACAAAAATACAACAGGTTGTATTAAAGGGTGTCAAGTAGGAAGATAAAACTTTAAGAAAAATAAGCACCCTTAGACATCCGAATAACCTTGGAGGAATTTTACCTGTAAAGAGTGTTGTATTGGAGGAAAAACACAGCCAATAAACAATTCTAAGACTGTAATTGAAAACCAAGTCAAATTCGGAATAAGGGCACATAGGTATTGGTATCAATACACACTGTCCACGGTGCAGAAAATGTATCTTTACTTATAATAAACTGAAACATTTAACATCTCTGAAAAAAGAAAAAGAAAAACTAGCACCCTTTTTTTACTTACAGTATTAATATTTACATCATTTGATAGATGCCCTTTTTTCAGAGCGATTTACAGTTTTCTCATTTCTCACAGTTTTCTTTATACAACTGAGAGGTTGAGGCAATTTGGTAGTGCTGGGATTTGAACTCGTCTTTCTGCTCAGTCAAGGCATGTCTCAAAACACTTTACATTTAAAATTTACAGCACTTACTTACTCATGCTACATTTGTTTAGAGTGACTCAGAGAAAAGCTTGGAGTCTTAGTCAAATGCCAGGGTTCAAATCTTTAAAATTATTTAACACTATCTTGCACTGCTTGGAAAGTGCATTGTTTCCCACAAACACTAAATATAGCAGATTTTTTTCAACTATTTGTTGCCACAAAAGACACACAGATGCCTACATGCTGAATTTTAAAGAATCAAATAATTAGCCTTGTGAATTTATTGTAAATTAAAAAAAAAACGGAATTACATAAAAGAATTACACAATTGCACACTTACAAAAATATCAATATTGTGTAAACTGTACACGATACAACACACAAAGACACACTGTCAAACATCAACTTTCTCTCTCTCTCTCTCTCTCTGTCTCTCAATGTGTCTCTCTCAGTCAGTGCTACAGAAGCAGGTGTGGATGTATGTGTGTATGCAGGTGTGTGTATTTGAGTATGTATGCACATGTGCATGTGTCCTGTGAGTACCAGATGTCATAATATGATGGCTCCTCTAAAATTAATCACCTTTTTAAAAGCTTTGCAATGGATCCCTTTTTTCTCTTTGGAAAAAAAGAAAAAAAAACTGTCCTTGACATGCTCAGTCTATCAGTCAGTCAGATGGTAGGCGAAACAGATGCTGATGATGTCATGCTCAGTTCTTTTCACTCCTTTCTCATAATGAAAGAGAGCAGTTGGTATTTCAATCGCACTAGAAAAAAAATCACAGCTGTTTTGCTTGAGATGGAGTCATAGCAGACATACAAAACAAAGAGAATCTTTGACAATTACTACAACTGTTTTTGCTGTTTTGATCTAAATGACTCTGGCACATTGAGTTTGCATGCATCGTCTACACACCCCTCCTCTTCCTCGCTTTCTCGCTGGCGCCCCCATTAGGAATATGAGTGCCATTTTTCAAACTAAATTGAGCCCTCTTGGAAGCAGTCTGCCAAATCCCCTCCGTGCCTCTCAGATTGTTCGAATATTCGACAGAGTCTTCCAGATGGCTGATTGCCTAACATTCTCATTTTTTACCATTTTGCACTTTCTTTCCTCCTCATCAGATGCTGCCAACTGGTGTGAAGGGGCCTTCATCTCCTTTGTAGCAGGGCATTAAATGCTAAAGCCTACATTTTCACCAGATGGTTGCCCCATTTCCACCCTCCCCGAGATCGGAGCTGAAAATAACTCTGTATTTGTTAAAGAGGGAGCTGGGAAAATCAAAATCAGACACTTTTAATCTCTTCATTGTGGTTTTGATGGCATCGCTTTTTGAATAGGAGTATGAGATGACATATTTAAAATGTTTTTTCTTATATTTTCATATACAAGCACTTGGATAAAGACATACCTTGAGCAATAAGGCCCCTGGATCTTCTGAGTATATTAAGAATGTTGTCTCATATGACTATACTATCAAATAGCATGATCAAACAGCTTAATCCTTAGTATGGCTTCATTTACCTTACCCAAGCACATCTCATTTTTGACATTTAAACAGCTTAAGAAACAATTATAGTAATACTGTAAAATAAAATAAATTACCACTGAGGGTACTCGTATTCACTAATATTAATTAAATAAGTGTAGGGCAAAAATACACAAATATACTGTTCCATTCTTTTTTCAGTACATTTTGAAACTCTGCAAATGATTTTATTTTGTATATACAGTATATTCTGCATTACATGAACTGGACTTAATTTCAAGCTGCAACTACATTCAAACATTTTTACATCACATGATGCCTTTAAGATTAAGTCATGCATTATTTTGTCATCACATGCAGGTACTGAGCTTAATAAAATATCACTACTCTACTTAATAACAGGTCTCTATAATA